>NC_091826.1:30982616-31220116 GCF_038994185.2 Dermacentor albipictus
AACTTAAGTCTTACCCCCGTATGCAGAAATGCAACTTAAGTTGAAGCCCATGCTTGACTTGATCCGAGTGACGCCTATCGGGAACGCGCCGAAGGAAACGCAGTGAGCGTCTTTGGGCACGTTAACGCCAGGCGTCATCTAAATCAAGTCAAGCATGTGCTTCGACTTAAGTTGCATTTCTGCATACGGGGGTTAATATTCCGCCAGCACTTTTGACGCCGACAGTATACAGACACATACCGTCGCCAGATCGATTCCCCCGGCTCCTCGCAGCAGCTCCCGTTTCACCGCTTTCTGCCAAATGAAGGCGCGCCTTCGTCACATTTGCCTTCCGCTCCTTGTTTCTTTCTCTTCTTTGCGGGGCGCGCTAAAATTAGCGGCCCACCTCTGCCGCTGAGGGCGCTGCGGTAGTAAGCGCGCCGCCGTCGGCTCGGAAATAGCAGGCGCCACCCGGGGTTTGCGCCCGCTTCCTTTCCGGCAGCACTCGAGACGAGAGCTCGAGCACCGTCGCTTTGATCAGGCAGCGAGCTTCGGGAAGCGCTGTGCCGCCAAGCGAATGGCTGCGTCTGCAGGGTTGTGCTTTGTTAGCTCTTTCACTCGAGAGCCGTTGTGGCCCTGTGTTCTCCGACCGAGCCGAAATGATCGCCAAGCACACAAACCTCCGAAGGCTCGCAAGCTGTAGTTTTCCGTATTCAAAGGCAGCGTGGTAGGTGTGTGTCGGAACCCGCGATCGCATTGCTAGATTGCGAAACGCAGCTTCTTGCTGATTAGCTGAATGACGTGTACGTCTCTTAATGGCATTTGCAGGCAGGTGGCGTTTTCCTTTTGTGTGTCGCTCTTAAAGGAAAGCTTAGACAGCACCCGTCCTGCGTCGTTCATTTCGCGTTGCGTCATTTTACATGCTGATTTCAATTATTAACACTGTGTGGGTTAGGTTTCTCACGTTTCTGTGAGCGCGTTGCAGGGTTAACAAGAAAACTCCACAGAAACCAACGATAAACAGGGGATCGGCTCGGCGAGGAGAAAGACCGCCAGAATATATGGTGGCTGCAGGTCTTTCGCCTGACGATCATTAACACGTAGTCACATACGCACATACGCAGGCTTAAGTAGTTTTGTTCGACCTACACGTTGTATTCACTAAGCTACCGCGTCTTTCTTTTTTTTTGCGTCGAGCGATCACTATTTAGATTAAAATTATATACGCACATACCCCTCAAGGAACGCTATGCTAAAGAGTCCAGTGAAGCTTCAAAATACGGGCCAACAAACCCAAGCGTCCGGAAGCGCAAGCCATCCCAGAACGGGATCAAATGTCTCGACCAACGCACTTCAGCATGTTCTTCTCGGAACATAGGATCGCGTCGAGCGAAGTGGCTTGGCGTGTCTGTCGACCATACGGCTCCTCCAGAATGAATAAAGGACTACAGTAACACGAACAAATCGAGTGGTGGATTATTGGTGGTTTGCTTCCGGCTGCAGAGTCGAAACTCGGCGGAACAACGTGCTAGTGTACTGTGTTGCTACTTTAGATTTGTCCTGTTGCTCTTCCTTTCCTCTTTCCTCCCCTTCTTCCTATCTTCCATTTCTGTGTTGCTTTCACCTCCCTTCAGAAGAGTAGTCAGGCGTTGTGCCCCTTCCGGTGGCAGTTGCCAGCCTGCTCCTCGCTTTCCCTTTCCTGTTAACTGCATATATGTGCATATGTGTTCAAAACAAATAAATAATAATAATTGAACGAGAGGAACCGCCTGCCGTTAAGATGCGGGTAGGCCGGCCAGCAGCTTTAGAATCAGTCAGAGATCTATTCCAGAATCGCCACCGATCGTCATCGAACTCTCCCGCGGAGGAACCGGACAGAGAGAAAAAAAAAGGCTCGCGGGGTTAGCGACAGCCGTGGAACCAGCCCGTCACACCTGGGATCAGTTACCAGAACGACACCCGGCAAGAGTTGCAGCCAAGGGTCACCGACCCCCGCGCGCGCAGAAGCCGTCGGAGGGTTCCGTTGCCGGTGACAATTAGCATCGGGTCTCGCGGCGTCGCGGGGGGTCCTCGAGATAAGCCGCCTTACACGAGCGCGGTACGCGAGCGAATCGGTTCCACCTGCGGAACTCTTCGCGGGCCTGCGCCACGCGGTGAACAACGCGGAAAGGAAACGGCTACATCCGAGTGGCGAACGGTTCCAGATGTGCGCCCGGTAGGAACAACGTCCTGCGGCATAGCTCAACTGGCGTCTCTCTGTAATTTCGCAGGGGTCGCCTGCCCCGTTGCTTCGAAAGGGTTGCGCGGATCCACGATTTCTCGGCGCAGATGTAAAGCTTCGCAAGGCTCGTCGATTTGACATGAGTACCGCTGCCACGATTTACTTATTTACTTATTGGGTGCAATCTCAGTCGGGGAACGCCTCTCAAATCTGTTGATACGCCTCGGGGCGTATCGTTGTCCCAGTGATGATTCCTTTCCATTGGTGTTGAGCGACAACGTCCCTGTGACGTAGCTCGGCGGGGGCGGAGTAGTAGATAGGAGGCATTGAACAGCTACGATGAACTGTATTTGCAGGCGCGAACTGCAGGTAAATCACCATGGTGGCAGGCCCGTCCTTTTTTTGTGAAATCCCGATTGGTCAGTAATATCAGTCATTGCTCGGCGCGGAAATGACGCACACGCGGCCTTAAATGTGCCCCAACAATGATCGCCATCTCTACCATGTATCCCAACTAACGTCAGCCCAAGCTGTCCAACTAAAGATATACATATATATTTAGAAGAATTCCGTTAAAGATACACGTTATAAAACGTACTGCGTTCAGTCGTCGGAAGTCTCGCCACTCATCACCGATGGTATCGTACGCTGTGCACTTCTTTCCTTTTTTTTATTTATTTTTTTTTGTTAAACAGCCTGGCTCACGTTACCTGGGACACCCTATATACTCCGTGGCTTTCTAGTCTTGACCGGTTACGAATGGCGCGCGCGTTGTCAGCGTGGCATGGCTTTCTCCATAGGAAAGTAGCAAGGGCAGGGTTTCCAAGAAAGGGGACGTAAGCAAGCCAGAAAAAAAAATTAATTGCTGGGATTTTACGCGCCAGAACTAGGATATGATTATGAGAGACGCTGTAGTGGAGGACTCTTGATTAATTTCGACCACGTCCCCTGCACCCCCCCCCCCCCCCCCCAATCGAAATGCGTACCCCGCTACCTGGATCTGAAGCAGCGCCCCAGGGCTTAATTACCGGAACAACGAGCATGACAGATGACAATTATTGTTTGGGGGCAAGACAGGCTTCGAAAGGGCGTAAACATGTCATAGGGTTTAAGGTTAAGACACTAGAAGACGGTGATGCAGATAAGAGGGCGAACGCGTGTAATCGATATTCTAGCCCAGATTGAAGAGGGCAGACATGGAGTTGGACAGGTCACTTTAATGCGTACTGTGCAGAGAACAGGTTGTCTGCTGGAAGAATCGAGTTGGGTGCCAAGGAAAGGGAATCGTTGTCGAGGACGAACAGAGACCTAGGTTGTTGGTGCACGTGATGAAATTGAAATATATGCAGGCATAGCCTGTACAAGGCAGCTGACACCCTCTAATTAATTCGTTGGGAGCAAGATGCCTTCGCCATGCAGTGAACATAAAATACGAAGGAACAGAGGATGATGTTAAGGAGACGATGATTCTTTTTCTGTGGTTCTTGAAATTCACGAGAAACAACCAAGTACCTTTTCTTTTCCTTTAATTTTTAATTCCGGTCTCTTAGATTCGAGCGTATCGGATACAGCAGGACTGTCTTCGACGCCCATTTCGAACGCAGGAGGTCGCTGGAGTTCCACGGTCTTAAGGCCGTATGTGTGTGTACGCTGACGTCATTGTTCATTTTGCTTGTTGTGGAAAGGACTAGCTCCCTCTGGCTGGCCTTGCAGAGTTTCGTGAAAAATTGGAGAAGCTGCAGTGTTGCCTCGGCGGCCATGTTGTTGCGGCACGGGGGGAAAGGGGAATGCGTGACATCGAGGCTCTCCGGCTCGCTTGAGAGAATGGCTGACAAATTTAACCGCGCACACTTCGCACTTTGTTCCGGCGGGGTTCAGTGACACTGCGGGCTATACGACGACGAAGACCTCCCCAAACCGCTCGCTGTGCCAGGCGATGTGGAAGACAGAGGCTGCCAGAGGACAATCAGGAGTGAAAGATGGCGGACGCGAACCCCCCCCCCCCCCCCGGTTCCCCTCTCTGAGGGCCGCCCCCATTTCGGTTCGGGGAGGCTATGTTCGAAATTTACGCTCTTCTGTAAACGGGTCCAGTTGACGCGGGACAGAAGTAACTGAAGCTATCTGCGAAGAGTGCATTCACGCTGCAGTGAACTTGAGCACCTTAGTCAGTTGATGACGATAATGATGATGATGTTGAGGAGGAGGAGGAAATTCTGCATCGTCACAGTTGATGCGATTGCTAGTGTAGCGTTGCCGCTGCAGTTGTCCTGCCTTGTCGTTGTTCCTTTATTTTCGTATTTTTACCGATATAATAGGAATAACAATGAAACCATGATAACTTCTAAAATTACTTAAACTCTGTGTAGCTAGCCCTCATATCCCTGTGTAGCTAGCCCTCATCCCTGTGTAGCTAGCCCTCATATCGAGAGCGAAAATTCAGAGTGAGTTTGTATTTCACTCGCTCCCGGGCAACAGCCTTCTCTCACTTATTCCCAAATCATCGTTAAAAGGCCGTCACCGCCTGTCCTGGCACGAACGTGCGTGACCACTGTATTCGACCACAAAACGCGCGGAGTTCCAAATTTCTCATTGTCGAACTCCTTGCGTACCTTCCACAGCGTTGCACGCTTAATTTTAACAGCTGGTAAAATTTCTCTCTTTTTTTTCTCCTCTTCTTCTTCTTTCTCCTTTTATTCTCTTTACCCCTTTCCCCAGCACAGGGTAGCCAGCCGGTACTTACACTGGCTAACCTCCCTGTCTTTCCTCCTCTTTGTCTCTCCTCTCCTTTAGCAGCTGGTACGTAGGTTGGTTCATTACGACTGTCCGGGAAGACCAGAGAGATATGCCATCGCCGCTTCTGCTCTGACGTGAGAAGAACGAATATCGCGCAGCTATCGCAAGCGTCGTGTACATTAGTACCTGAAGTCCCAGGCTATATAGTTCAATCCTTCATCCGCATCGCGCTGTCAACCCTCTTCATCGCGAGCACCGATCTCGGTTGCACCTGGCGATCAGAGCACACACACACACTGTACGTTAACTTCCCGGAATCGCTCGCCGGAAAGGCAACAACGGTACACGCAACACACCCAAGACGGAGTGTATGCCAGGTGCCGCGAACGCATCGCGTGCAGTGCAGCTAAAACGCGCGAGCCTGGGAAGGCGGACGCGCGGTTTCAGCCCTTTGATTCCGCATTTAGAACGGTGCAGTTACGGGCGCCCCGGCCCGTCCCATTATCTCGCGCGAACGTTCTCGGGCATCTCCCTTATTTTGGGCAAGAGTCGGGAACCGTAACGCGGCACGTGAGAGCTCGAGTGCGAGAGGGGGTTTCGAGAGAGAGGTGTTCCCTACGATGTCGGATGTGGTCGCCGCCATTACGCAACGCAGCGTCTCTCTCTTCTTCTTCCGAGAGAGAGAGAGGGGGGGGGGAGGGGCGCGCTTTCTGTTTTGGAACCGGCGCTGACTGCGCATCTTTTCGGTTCCGAGCGGCGTACGGCGGCAGCTTGTGACGAGGCCGCGCGTGTCACGTGCGACTCGCCTCCGATGTAGTTCCGTGCAGCACCGTGGAGGACGCGAAAGAAGCGAAACTTGGCGAGTTGGTATATACGTTCGTCTCGAGGCCCAAGCGCCAACGAAACGAGAGACGAAGGAAGGAAGTAGAAACACCCTGCCACTGCTCGCAACTGACAAACATTTATTAGAGCAAAACAGTAAGTGAAATGTAGTCGTGGAGGCGGAACCGGGCACGCTCCAGCGCTGCCCCTTCTTTAAAAAGATAAATAAACGACATCATACGAAAACAGAGAAGAAGAAAAAAATCTGTGGAGATTTAAGGCTAAACGCGAGGGAAACCTGTTAGCATTACGTCGCACCTCTCTGAGGTCCCAGATCCGTGATTTAAACCACGTTCACCACATTGGGAAGAGTTCTACTCTTCTATAGAAGAGTTGACTGTTGGGCTATTTGGTTGTCCATATTTGAAGTAGTAGCTTAGCACAAATAAAACCACAAAAGCGCTTGTCCTTGTCTGTCTTCCTTGTGTTCGTGGTTTTATTTGCGCTAAGCTACTACTTCAAAAAATTTGCGAAGTGTTGTTCGGGAGCTCACTCGACAAACGTCCTGCCTCCTCCAGAGGAGCGAAGTGTAACTGACGGTGGTACCGGACCACCATCAGACTCAGCAACCCCGAGTCCATGACTGCGCTAAGCGGCTACATTGCTATGTATCCCTTCACGTAACCTATCAACCCCATTCATATAACCGAATGAATATTTACACTACTCAACATTGGTCTTCACGAGAGCGCGATTGGGCACTACTGAGTAAGTGTCACCACAATGTGCTCCGGCAAGCGGGTTAACTCATCCTAAGTGACCTTTAGGGTTATCGGTGTCATAGAGAAATCTTTAGTTCTCTGGTGTCTCCAATGCATAAATCAGCAACAATTACGCGCCAAAGGTGGATACTGTCAGCAAAGTACGGGAATTCCGAAACTACTCCCAAGAGTTGTTCGGTTTCCAGCTGGAAACCAATGCTGGATGGCAATGACGACGGCCCACAAGTCGCGAATAAGGAATGAAAAGTTAAATTTAAGGAGACAAAGCATTTTTTCTCTCTTTTTTTGTGATACTTTGGCCAAGAAGATACGATGATAAAAAAAACACGATGAGACCGGCCACAGACAACATGCAATCAGGATTACGTAACCATTTCAAACGGCTCTGTCACTGTGGAGATGTCCTGCCGGGACTACAAGAGATGCTGTCCTCGTTTTCAACAGAATGACGCCGGAGGTGTTTTAACGCCACTCTGCACAGCTATCAGAACGCGAGCACGTGATCAGACAGTGCTAGCCTGCATGAGGCAAGGATGGCAATCCTGCTTATCGAGTCCCTATACCGGCAGAGAAAGCGCGATGGGAGGCTGTATCAGGCGGAACTCCTCGTACACAATGAACGCGCTCGTCGACTTTCACTTCAATGAGGTAACGCGTTCTTCGTCGATAACGTGCTCTCCAGGGCTCAGCCTGTACGCCTCCACCTATCGACGCAGCCAACCACTCTTATATTGCAATCCCGGCTTACATTGTTCGACGTCCAGTGACCCCGTTTTCGGTGCGAATTCGTCCACCGCGTAAGCTTTTTTGTATGCTTCGTTTATCGTTGCCCGGCGAAATCGCCATGCCAACGCTTGAAAGAGCGTGGCAACATCGCAGCACTCGAATCGGGAATTTTTATACGTGCACTTTCGATGTACGCCTTGTCCGGTGGCGAAGATAACTTTGTATCACCGGAACCATGGCTTTTTGTCTTTGAAGATATGTTCTTCTGTATAATTGGATGTAGGCGCCAGTCGGAGGTGCCTGTGCGACTTACCTGCACATGCACGACCATCTGAGAAGAAAGAGAGAGAGGGAGAGAGAGAGAGACTGCAAACTTCAGCGATTCTTTTGGCTCATAACTCATATACTGTACAGCTTTACTCTCCTTCAGTAAAGAACAGCGGGTAGTTTATTGCTCAGTTGACTGTCAAATTATTGCCCTCGCCTGATAAGGGGGATCGGACAAGTAGCCAGTGGTTCTAAGGTTGTACGTTGCGTTGGGGAGTAGAGGCAGGAAGGGGTTGACGACAAGGGTGCGCTAGAATAAATAACGTACCGTTTTAAAGAAAGACTAGAGAAAAAAAAAGTATGTAAGGAAACAGTATTGAAAGCGTAACTATACATTTTGTGGCATATCCTAATTCATGCTGTGGAATTCGAAATACTTGGACAGCATTTAGCACTCTGAGACTCTCCGTGTCCAAGTAGACTAGATTTATTTAGTTGAAATACTCGCCGTGCATGGTGGCGTATAGTGGCTAGGCGTTGTCAAGAAAGTTGGCAACCATGTACAGGGTAAAAGAAAGTGCGCATAGACAACAAGGAGTGATCAAAATGAAAGTGAGAGAAAAAGAGAGCGAATTGGATGCCAAGGATGGAAACAAGCAAGACCATTGAGATTTGCAAATCCGACGACACAAATCGGCAAGGACAAGCTATATGATAACATAAAGGGCAGCGCCTTATTATTTGAGGCTCAAGCTGGCTGCCTAAGGAAAAATTCATACCAGGTGAAGTATTCGCAACAAGATTAGGCATGTATCTGCTGCAGCGAAAATCCGGAGATCACTAAGCACATCCTAAAAGAATGCGAACGGTTTCACTCAGTGAGACCCGTAGGTAACGTACACCCCACAAACGCGCTTGGATTTAGAGTGGATGGAAGCATCAACCGGTCAGCAGTCAATATAAGCAAGATACGTTCGATTATTGGTGGGGAAAAAAAACAGAGGAGAGATCGATACGACAAGATTCGTTACAGGCACAGCTAGCGTTGCAACGTAGATAGAAAAGTTTTGAGGAACAGAAAAAAAGCTTAAGGAGATGTGTACAGAAATGCTAGAATGAAAAGCATGTACGGCGTGCCTGATTAACTCAAGCATGCTTGGTGACTATTTGTCACCGCCCGGTTTAAAAGTGGATCCCAATGAATCATCATCTTAGCAGCATCAGTAGCAGCATCAGTAGCAGCATCAGTAGCAGTACTGATGCTTAGCAACATCAGTAGCTGTACTGCTAAGCCCGACGTCGCGGGTTCAAATCCTGATCGCGGCGGCCGCATTTCGATGGGCGCGAAATGCGAAGACGCCCGCGTACCGTGCATTGAGTGCACTTGAAAGAACCCCAAGTGGACAAGATCAATCCGGAGGTCCCTCACTACGGCGTGTCTCATACCCGGAGACATATCCGACCGCTAAGTGCAGAGTCTGCCGGAGGGAGACCGCAGACTACACGCACATCTTGTGGGACTGCGTTAAATACCCAGAAGAAGCAAAATCGAGAACGCTCCCACCGCGGTTCGAGGCAGCCGCGAATAGCTACGACCGGGGCGATCAGCTCTGGGCCGTCCAGCAGGTCCTCGAGGCGCTCGAAAGGCACGGACCCAGAGGGCCGGCAACGGCGACTTCGTAGATGACGTAGGCCCTCGTCGGGGCGCGCGAGCGCCCAACTGCAGGCATAAATAATGTTGCCTCCAAGCCAATCCAATCCAATGGCACGCAAAACCCCAGAATTGAATCTTGATTTATTCGGTTCAAATGTGTGACGATATGGGACCTTTTTATCGCACATATTTTCGACACATGCTTATGCTAAGAATTATATGTTTGAGGTGGTCATACATTGTTCTCGTTTGTTTGTTTCTCTCGTGTGAAAATGTCGATAATTGAATGCCTCATTGGTTTCGTCGCATGGCCGATTAAGCAAAACATTCAACTCAACTTCTTATCATTGTATCTATATGTCGCTCCACTGAGTTCTTTCAACGAGTTCCCGCCTGTGTATCGGAGAGGTCACTAACACAAAACACCCGCCGCAGTAGCTCGGTGGCCATGGCGTTGTGCTTCTCGGAGCGCGAAGCAGCGGCTTCGAGATCCGTGACAGCGGCGACCGCACTTCTATGAAGCCGGAATGCAAAGCGTTTGTCGAGCACTTTGATTTCTAGCGAGAGAGAGAGAGAGAGAATAGGGCAGAGAGCGTATACAGAATAGCCGTCCGATTGGCTACTCTGCGCTGAGGCGAACGTGAGAGGGTACATAAAAAAGGAGGAAAAAACAAGAGAAGTAAAGAAATCTTTCCGCACAGATACAGTGAATGCACCTGACAGCGACTAAAGGTTTTTTTTTTTTATCAATCAGTACCGATCCTCATGGAAAGCTCTGCCCTCCGCACGGCTTACCACAGCGGGAGGTCAGCTCTCATTTGACATCCCTGGCTCGGAGTACAGCGTTCACTAATGCCTGCTACTTCCTCGTCGGTATCGCCAGAAGTAGGGTATGTGACGTTTGTCAAAGTAGAGGGACGATTGCACACCATGTGTGCTATATTGTCATTGTTTCCGTTCACAAAGGAAACTCTTCGTCAGCGCTCTCGACATGCTTGACAATAGATCCTTTGCGGAAAACAAAATTATTGGACCATGGTTGTTGTAAGCCCGGCTTGCTTTCGTTGATTTAGGTGCAGGTCAAAGAATACCAGATGCTCCAAATTGATTGGCAGCCCTAGACTGTGGCGTTCCTTAAATCCCGCGTAGTGCTTGGAGCCGTCAAATCCTGTAATTTGATTTGAATTTGTGTTAATCGCCAAAGATTGGGTCAGTCAATAGCGGTGCATTACCCTTAAATGACATTACAGGCATACCCCGTTTCAACTACAAGCAGGGCTCTGTTATGGTGGGTTACGAACATGAGAAAAAATAATCCTCTCTTGTGTTTAAGTTTCCCGTTGGGTTGGATGCTGACGACAGCATCTTCAGGTGCGCCGGGGTAACAGGGGACCACAGCAGTTGTATTCATGATGAATACATGTAGCTTGGAAACAGGCGCAAACAATGTAGTCGACGGCGGAACAAGTCCAGGCTTGGTTATGACATGTGCACGCATTGCTCGACGCACCTAATAAACATTCATCTACGAATGTTTATTTTGTTTATTTATGAATGTAATAGTATCTCGTCCCTATCCTTTCTCGCACTCTTCGTATTCATCACAAACGGAGACAAACATGACTTGCTCGTGATTCTCCTGCTCCTTCTACTTGCACGCCACTGCTCCTTGCGAGTTCGTCTGTGTTTGCAACTTTCACATTTCTCTATTTCGTGGACTATCATGGCTGTTAAGTAATGGAGAATGACCGCCTATCTCTTTTTACCCTTTGTCTGCCTCGCCAGTTCAGCCACATGAACATTTGGATGGACCGTTTTAAAAGCGAAGTTTTTGCCTTTGCGAACCTCGCCAGGTTTTCGTGACTGTCCCGGCCTGTCTGTTCTCTTGCCGAATAGGCCAACCAATCCCAGAGGAGTAAGCGCGTCGCTGGGTTCCTTGCACCACCACCAGATGGCGCTCGCTTCTGCGCATGCGCGGCAGCGGTGGCGGCGGCATTGCATTAGCCTCTCTACAATGCCCGAATAAGGCCTTCCGTGTCACATTGCGCTGACATTCGATAAACAAAAACTCGTGTTTCGGCTTTTTATGCACGCACGCAAAGCTTCGCTATGTATGCTACATTTATATATGTCACATATGACATGTGACATCTGCAACGTGCCTGTGTCCGACGTCGCCGTGTGCTTTTGTGTCGGCGTACAATAATCTAGGCTTTTCCCTTACACGAATTTATGCAAACCTGCCATCTTTATGCTTGTTTTTCTTCGCCCCCACCCCTCCCCACGGTAATGCCTGAATGGGCGCTGTGGGTACTAAATCAATAAATAAATGTAGACTCCAACTCGTTGGATCCACTGCATTTTTTTATTCTTTTGTAGTTTTCTGGCCTGAATAGCTTTCTTGTATCCACTCCCACTTCGTCCGTGTTGGACCTGCTGTGTGTTCCAATAAAACTAAAATTTAATAAATTTCCGCCTACGCACTTCAAGGCCTTTAGCTATGCTGCCGTTGTGTCGTTGAGCGTCTATTCCAAGCAGGTATAGTTCTTTGACAATATGTTTTCTTCAACTGCGACGCCTTCTTTCTGACAATACCGTACGGGTTTTATTTTGTAGATTCGGGATGCTGTAATGTTTATGGACAATATTTACTTTTTGCGAAGCTGCCGCCATGGCCCTTGACCCCTCCCTCTTCCCGGAAACGAATACCTCTCACCTACGTCAAAGGTACCAGTGAAGCCAGCAGCAGAATGTTAAAGAAAGAAGACATAAACGTCACGCGCAAACCGATTAACATAATAAACTACCTCCTACCGAAACACAAGGACTGTTCACTAAGAGAGAGAGAGCTCAAGGGGTCGTCTACAAAATCAGTTGTTGCGACTGTCAGGCAGCATACAGTGGTGAAACGAAAAACTTGAACGCAAGTATAAAGCAACTCAAGAACGACGTCAGAACGTTCTCCACCGCAACCCCTTCGCCGAACACTCAGAAGACACGGATGAAGAACCCGAAATTCTTACAACCGAGACCGACACACAAAAACGATAGATTAACCCGTTTCAAAGGAAACCTGCCGTCCGATTTATTCGTGGTGTGAGCACAGAACCATCTTGGGCCGTGATCGGCCTACCACCTTAAGCTAGCCAAGACGAATTCAACACCTCATCCCCCACCTCGACCATGAAAGCTTAAATGGGCCGCTTCCCATCTGTAGGCACTGCCCCCCCCCCCCCCCCCCCCCCACTCCCTCCGATGAAGAAGGAGCCGAGTTGGTTTTGAATCGCCGGGCAAATAAACTAACACCGCCTCCCTTGCTGAGAGGGAAAACGTTGAGTTAAAGGAAGTGGTGAAATGAAACACTCCTCAAGTCCATTTCTATAAGGCCATTTTCAAAATAGAAGGAAAAGATTGTTTGAGCGCATGTTCATTGAAAGACAACGCACACACGCGAGTTCGTTCGCAGGATTTAATAATATGTGTTCCGGGGCACTTTTACTCAATACACCTCTGCCTGTGTAACAAGCCACCGCCCCCTGTGAAACTCACTGCATTATACGACTCAGCTGACGGCAGCGATTCCTCGAATCCGTAAATGCGGCCCTTGATCCTTGGTTCACATTCGTTTCCTAGGGGCCTCGGGGTGGTGACGGCAGTGGTGGTCACGGGGAGTTCCGTTCCTCGATCCAAGCGCACGCCGAGGATTCTGGTGACGTCATGGCGCGGGCCGCCGCCAACGCTTAGCGAGCGAGAGCGTCGGTTGGCTCGAGGCGCCGACGCGACGTGCCAGAAATACCTGAGGCGCTCGCTGCGGCTTCTGCGAAGCGCGGCTAAGTGATTCGCATCTTGGCGCAGCTTATAGCGCGTAGGCTACGCGCGTGCGAAAGGAGGAAGGAAGGAAGGAGGTGGTCGCACCGTGGTCGGCCGAGGATTCCGCAAACGGTGCTTCGGTGTGTGTGTCACTCGCTTATCTGGCCTAACTGGTCGGGAACGCCAGTCAGGCACCGCTTACCGAGCCTGGCCAAGATCCTCGTACGAGTACCAGAGAACCGATTCACGTTCGGAGTTTCCGGCACAAGAAGCGCGCGTAGAATTACTTCCTCTTTATTATACCTGTGAATCCATGAATACTTTGTTTAGCGCAAAACGACAGAGACAAGAAAGACGACAGGACGTCTCTGTCCTTTTGCGCTAAACAAATTATTCATGGGTTCGCACCAACTAGCCCACCAACGCATTGTGCTATACCTGTGAAGTTTGGCCACTGAAAGGACCAACCTCTCCCAAAACCTTAGCTTTCAGAATCAGCAATAAAAAAAAGAAAACCTTCCTCTTTATTTGTAAAGTTTACACACTGAAAGGACCGACTCTTCCAGAACCTTAGCTTTCAAAATAAGCAAAAAAAAAAGAAAGTATACTGACGTTAGAAAGAAAAAAAGCTCCCTCTGTATTAATTGGGAAGTTTGCCTACTGATAGGACCGACTCTCCCAAAACCTTAGGTTTCAAAAACAGCAAAAAAAAAAATAATGAAGCAAGAAAAAAAGGAACCCAGACGGTCGGGCAAGGAATGTCGCTGAAACCGGCGCCTCGACGAGGTGTCTTGTCGCGCGTCCTTGTCGGGGGACAAGAAACCTTGTCTGAGCGTTGACCACACCGACATTCCTTTTCCGACTGCGGTCGAACACAAACGACTGGTCATCTGAGCGCCGAATAACCAGAGTGCACACATCTAATTGCTTTTCGGATGGGCCTACAGGTTGTTCCATTACGTCTGCTTGTATTGTTTTCTGCACAGCCACATTTCTTACCGTCCCCTCCTTCCGTTAATTCGCTCATTTTGCATTTTCTACATACAACTCAGGGCGATTCAGGTGTCTACTCAAAAATGAAACAGTTAAGATGATCTCAGAATTTTTGCATTTCCTGTTGTTGTTCTTTTTTTTTTGTCCCATGACTAGCAATGAATGAATGAATAACTCCTTTATCGAAATAGATGATCTGCGATATGTGGAATTCTGCTTGCCTGCAACGTCGCTTTCCAACAGAAAAAAAAGAAAGAAAGGAAAGAAACAAGTTATTCGGATCCCACTCACTGTGCGAATCGATGTAAGCAAAGCTTTCTGTGCTGTTTGCTTTGACTGGCGATAATTAGCGGGGTCGTTGAGGGCGAATGTTCCTTTCTTCAACTTTTAGTCCAACACTTTTAGTCCAATCTGTAACTGATGGCATTTTGGTCGCGAAACATCTTTACTCATGCATGCCCAGCGTCATTTTTGAGAATGGTTCGTTATCCAGAAAATTTCAAGTACCCGCAGTTACCCCTCGAGTGTACTACGCGGTGACAGCAAGATTATCGCCACCATTATCTGTTTATTCTAATCATTATATCTAACTAATCATTATACAGTATACTAATTAGTACATAACTATACCTATTATCATTGCCGACCTACCTGCACAGTGTAGAGGGGGTCTGCGTGGACTCTGTAGTGGCAAAGGCGAGGTCAGTTGAATGGGTTCAATGATTTGTTTTACTATTCCGTGGGTGATACCATTTGCTTGAGAAACCACATTCCACGTGCACTTGACGCGAAACGGCGCGTGTCTCGAGACAAGAAGACGAGCACGTGCAGCTGACTGTCAAATTACCGTCAGTTACGCCAATCACTCAATTTTCTTTGACGGCAACGCTCAATGCACTTGTGCCCAAGGGTCGATGGGAAATTCCTGCAGCACAATGAACAGAGAACAAGTTTTGGTGAAAGCGAGCGACTAGCACGTTGCAAAGCTCGAGACACAAAGGTTGCACGGTAGACTGCAAAGCAAGGTGATGGCGTTATCTCTACTACAGCCCTCCCCATCCCCGTCCCATATTTTAAGCAGCTAGTGCGAAAGTATTGTTCCCATTCAATGGTCTCACCTTTACTACTGACTGAGTCCCTATATTCACGTAAGCCTGCCGTGCTTGCCGTGCCAAACAGCTGTAGTCCTTTTTAGCTCGTAACTATCTCAACTAACAACAGTAATGCCCTAACTCTCGATGTGAAATTGCTGCAGCACAATGAACAGAGAACAGGTTTTGGTGAAAGCGGGCGACTAGCACTTTGCTAAGCTTGGCACACAAAGGTTGCACGACAGACTGCAAAGCAAATTGATGGCTTTGTCTCTATTACAGCCCTCCCAATCCCCGCCCCATGTTTTAACCAGCTAGTGCAAAAGTATTGTTCCCACTCAATGGTCTCATCTTTACTGGTGACAGGGAGCCGATATTCACTCAAGCCTTTCGTGCTTACCGTGCCAAACAGCTGTAGTCCTTCTTAGCTCGTAACCATCTCAACTAACAACAGTAGCGCTATAACCATTCTAAATGACGAAAAGGGTCAGCTATAACCAAATATAACACTTGGCAACCAACTCACCCAGTTATGAGTTTGCAAGAGCCTCAGCGCTGAAATACAATAGGGAGTTTTATGAATAGAGAACACAAAGTTAGGGGACATCGGACATGCGTACAGAAGGATTACGAAATAATCGAAACGAAGTTTCTTTTTCCGAGTGCGCTATTTCAAGGACTCCTGAATCACTCCACCGTTCACGAGAAACACAGCTCATTGCTTTCGCGCGCCAAAAGCCCTGCCGTCAGCCGGTGAAACACTTTCCTACCAGCTTGCCAGTTGCGTCGCCGTGAACGCACGACAGGCAAGTCTCGAAACAGGGACCAAAAACTACATTTCACTTCGTTCAACAACTTCATTCGCGAGTTCGCCTGCAGTAAACAATAAATCAGCGAGCCCACTTCGTTCGTGTGGCGCTCTTTGGCCACGTCTGGCCCTTGCGCCACAAAACGCCACGTATCATCGCTTCGTACGTAATCGTTGCCAGTGCAACTCGCAACACATCTCCGATGAAGCGCTTGTCGGCTTCGAATAGGAACAAGGCCTCGAACAGGGACTCCAATAGGAACAGAAACTCCCTTCGCTTAACTCGAAATTCTTCAAAGATTCCAGTCGGCACTTCTCGAGCAGTGAACAATTAATCTCAGTGTAACCGGCCTGACACGCTCGTTATTCATTGCCGGCATGGAGCGCAACAACCGTTCGTTGAGAAAGGGCCACTTTCGCGTGTATCCTACGCGGCGACGTTTCAATATCGGCGAGTCTCCATCTGCAATTTCCCGTCCGGTGGCGAGGGAAAAAACGAGGCACACACGCGGGCTTCGACGCGACGGCTCTGCTTGTGAACGCGGGTTTTTTTTTTTTTTACGCTGCAATATCCCCAGCGTCACAACGCGTCTTTCGAGTCGTCGGTCTTCGGCTGTAGCTTCGGATGTGTGGCCGCAGAGATCGATGTACGGCAAAAATTCACGTCGTATTACGAGATTGCGCCGGCTTTGCGCCGGCTTTAAGGAGACGCTCAACAGGAATGATAGCTCGAAGTCGTACCGACACTAAATCTTGGACTTTTCACTTTTGCGTTTTACAGAGATGTCCTGTACCTCGAAAAAAGAAACGTACTGGCGAGCCTCAGGCGCCATAAATAGCATACCAACGTCTTTTACGCCTATAGTTTCGGTTTTCTTTCCCAGGACATGTCTTGACGTCATGATGCATATTTCAGTCACGTGTGGCCGCAGAGATCGATGTACGGCAAAAAATTCACGTCGTATTACGAGATTGCGCCGGCTTTGAGGAGACACTCAACAGGAATGATAGGTCGAAGTCGTACCGACGTTAAAGTTTGGACTTTTCACTTTTGTGTTTCACAGAAATGTCCTGTACATCGAAAAAAATAAAAGATACTGCCGAGCCTCAGGCGCCATAAATAGCATACCAACGTCTTTTACGCCTATAGTTTCGGTTTTCTTTCCCTGGACATGTCTTGACGTCATGGTGCAGATTTCAGTCACGTGTGGCCGCAGAGATCCACGTATGGCAAAAATTCGCGTCGTATTGCGAGATTACGCCAGCTTTGAGGAGACGCTCAACAAGAACAACAGGCTAAAATAGTACCGACGTTAAATTTTCGACTTTTCACTTTTGTGTTGTACATAAATGTCCTGGGCCTTGACAAAAAAAGATACTGGCGAGCCTCAGGCGCCATAAGAAGTATACCAACATCTGTTACGTCTATAGTTTCGGTTTGCTTCCCAGGAAGTGTCGTGACGTCATGGCGCAGATGTCAGCCACGTGAGAGAAGGACATCGGGACGTTTCGGCACTCGCTCGGTATTCTGCAATGCTGCCACTAGCTGTGGGTGCCGATGCAGCCGCACAACAGGCGATTTCGATCAACAGACTGTTACACTAAATTATTTAGGTCGCCATGAGACCTTATTCTATTTTTTTCAAGGGTTTTCAGGTCCGACACATTCGTGTACCACAAAAAAGAAAAAAAAAGGAAATGTCGTAAGTGCCATGGAAATGTCAATGTATTAGTAACGGGTCATTGTCAAAAATGAGGCTGCGGTCGAGGTTTCAACCTAGAAACCTCGACCAGCAGGACAAAAAAAATTGCGAAGAAAAAGAGAAACCTTTGCTTTAATAAAAACCACGTCCGGTCACCCGGGAGCGAGGTCAACGCACTTTTCTGTCAACAATGCTCAGTGACAATGGATTAGAGCGCGAGTTGACAAACAGGGGTGCAGTGTAACGGCGCTAGTTGAACGCCCAGTGTTTAAATATACGATTAGCGTTAATGATGACAATGTCAGTCGACGCATTTCGATGGTGTTGCTACATGCAGTTTGTGCCGTCTTTTAGGCCGTTGTCCCGTTAGACGGTCACATCACGCATTAATATGATGGCTGTCTTGCGTGACTAAGTCTGTCGCGGAATTTTCTATTACAACCGCTGCGGCGTCCGGCTGAAAGAAAGCATTTTCTTTTTACGCTGCGCAAGAGGAAACAACAACAACAACAACAACAACAACAACAACAACAACAACAATAATAATAGTAATAATAATAATAATAATATAGGTAAATGAGCATGTACCATATACTCAACACATCGAGTACCGTATCTACTCGTTCAGATGCAGCACCTTTCTATTTTCCTCTGTGCGGGTATAGTTATCGCGTTCTCTTTTGTTTCATTTCCGTGGCTTCGATGCAATTTTTCTCGGTACAATTTTATTTCTTAAAAAGGAAATTGTACGATCGTTGAATGCCACCGGTACTAACGTAAAGGGCAGAAACGAAGCTTGAGAAGAAGTTAGTGACCGCTAGCGACCAACCAATTCTCGCCGAATTACTGCAGATAGAGCCTTGAAAATATATACATTCTATATAGTGGCCATTCTATATATATATTCTATATACCATTCTATATAGTATAGTGGCCCTGTAAACTCAGTCGAAAAAAAAAATTCGACATATGCCGAACTCTCTCCGACCATTCCAATATTTATACCCCCTCCGCCCTCCCCCCTCAAGAAAAAAGAATATCACAGAAATGTTACGCGTGCAGCTACTTCATCGAGAAATAATCCTACATGATCCTATGAAAATCTGCATGTTCCAATTTAAACGCCCGTATACGATCATGCCGGATTATGTATTACGGGGCATATAGGTCCTCTCCAACGGCGTACGGCACGATCACGGCCTTTAAGCGTGCACGAATACGGCACACAAGTGCGGCAGTGGTACTCTTCTTTTTAAATGTCATTCTTTTTTTTTTCTTTTCTCTGTGTGTCTCTCACGCGTCTGTCGCCTTCTCGCCCCAGCGGCGGCCTCCCAAGGCTACGCGTGCGCGACGACTCGAAAATGCGCCAGCCGCCCGCCCGCCCACCGGGCACGATGACCGAGGCCTCCGCCGTAGATGACTGGGCCCTGGTTTGCCAACGGTACGTTAATCCCAGCGAGGCCGCGTTCGCTCGCTCGCTCGCTTCGGGCCGCGGGCAAAGAAAAGGAGCGGCACGCCGAGAAAAGAATGAAATAATAACGCAGCCACAAAAGCCAACTGAAAAACGCGCACGCCGGTCTTGACCGATTAATGGTGTCCGCGCCTGTGTGACGTAGACGCCTCTGTGCGCGGCCGCCAAAACATCGTCGGCGAGCGACGAAACAGAAGGAAAGAAGAAAATGTGAGAGAGAGAGAGAGCTGGCACGCGTGTCTCTCTCTCCCCTTCCCTCCTCTCTCTCCTTCTCTCTCTCTCTCTTTTGACGGGAGGTGAAGTGTGAGACGCGTCGGGGTGCTCTCTGGTCCATGGCATTCGCGCTCCAGGGCGTTTTCCTTTCTGTCATTCATTCATTTCTTTCTTTTTTTTTGCGTGTGTACACGTGTATGTGCATGTGTTTTATCGTGAGTGCCACGTGCGAGCGCCATGTTTTGGTGCTTACGTGCGCGTAATTTGCGTGTGACCGTGAGTATGAGAGAGGGACGACGCAGTTAGCGTGCGTGTACGAGTGAGCGACCGAGTTTGTCGTAGCTCCTTCCTTTTTCGTTTTTTTTCTTCTTTCTTTTTACATGGAGAATTAAATAGACGTTGACATTAAGACGTGGTGGCGCGTGAGTCCCTTTTCACGTGAACAAAGTGAAAATATATTTCAGTTCCCTAGAACATAACAAAGGTATATATGAAGGACATCATAGAGAGCGGGAGAGAGAGAGTGAAGAGGAAAGGCAGGGAGGTTAACCAGATATGAGTCTCCGGTTTGCTACCCTACACTGGGGATGGGGGACAGGGGATAGAAAGATGACACAGAGGAACACGCTAAAAAAAAAAAAACACGCGCACATGCAGACACACACACAAAAGGCGTTCCAGTATCAAAAGTCGTTCACACAGGCCCGTAGGTCGCAAAAAGCGCAATAGCGCTTGCACGGCCTTCTTCTGTGACGGTAGGTCCTTTCGATGTTGTAGAATTCTTTTTTAGGATAGCGGGCCATATTTTGTGTGCCTGCCCGCGGTACAGTCCACAGAGGGAATGTCTTCGCCACGAACTTGACCAACTGGACGACCAAGGACATCATAAAATTACATTACGATATATACTGAGAGCGCCAAATATTCGAGAAGAGAAATATAGCATAAAATGCCACTTACGCTATAGATCAACCGCAAATACACGAACTGTCACCAGACAAAACATGAAAACAAATTACTGTTAAACAACGTAAATGCGTACGCAATGTCATACGTACATTGCACATACACAAAATGTGAAATTCACCGGGTTAAACCGTATTTGCAATTTTTAATGCGAATAGCATTCTTGGCATTGTCAGACCAGTTTTCTTGCCGCCTACTTGGCTATCTAGTTATCGCCATCAATAATGCGGGCCGGTCCCGAAGATAATGCAGTATAATATGTAGGCCGTTCACGTGATTGTGTGCCACTGGCCATGTGTCGCCCTTCAGTGAACCTCTGTGACGCCAACTAGGGTACCTGCCACCGTAGAGAGAGAGAGAAAGAGAGAGAGAGAGAGAAAAAGAAGACAGGAAAGGCAAGGAGGTTAACCAGACGTACGTCCGGTTTACTACCCTGCATGGGGGAAGGGGTATGGGGATGGAGGGAGAGAGAGGAGATAGAGAGAGAGCCACCGTAGAGTATCACACTATAATTACTGGAGGGAACTATGGCGCTAGCGTCGACTTGAGCTGCAATCGGGGCGGTTCAGCCAACACGGGAATTATGGGAGGCTCATCGATTTGCCTCGACTTCGTCCTCCTGGCTTCAAACAGCTTCGTGACCTTGTAAACCCATAATTTCCAACAAAGTATACTCCGTAATAAATAATTAAAGAAACATCATTAAAATTTCCCGGCGTCAGGATACGAACACAGGACCTCTAGTACAGAGAGCCCCGATATCTAAATCGTCACGCCGCGGACGCATACACCGAAAAGAGCAATAGTACGCCCTTATGAATTTCTCGCGCCGCTGGCAAGTCAGCCTGTTCGGTCGCTCATTGCGTTCAGACTTAGCGACCTCGACAGGCTGAGCCGCTGCAAATTAGTAGTCATTGTGTCTGTGTGTGTGTGCGTGTGTGTGTGTGTGTGTGTGTGCGCGCGTGCGTGCGTGTGTGCGTGCGTGTGTGTGTGTGTGTGTGTGTGTGTGTGTGTGTGTGTGTGTGTGTGTGTGCGTGCGTGTGTGTGTGTGTGTATTCGCAGAATCGTCCGCACTGACAAAAAGTATTGATTCCTCTGAAATTTTCGACAATGAAGACGTATAAAGCGTAATAAACCAAGTCGCAAGAACATCTGAAGCCACAAGCGCGAAGATCGGACAGATACGTGTACTTCCCATCGTTCCCATGGGGGCTGAGCGATCGCAGCGCCACTGTTCCCTCTAGTGATCATTGCCGGCAACTCTACGCCTGCCACAGGGTACGTGCCTCTGTGGCCACCGGACATGTGCGCCACTCGGCAAGAGCCGCTGTTCAGTGAACCTCATTCTCGCCGACTTGGGACGCTGTGTATGCGCGAACTTCACGGCGGCGTCTCCAGAGGGCGCAGCAGGGTCAGCGGGAATCGGGGAAGCGCGAGAGAGGAAGTGCACGCCTCATGAGGCTGCAGTGCACGCCTCATGCTTGACGCCTTTCGGTGACTCGCATGCTTGGACACTCGTAGCAGATGAGTTTTGCCCTGAATTTTTATTCTGGTATTTACCCATGGCTACACGGGCGTTTCTGCATTCTCCCTCCATCCGAATGGGGGCCACCGCTGCCGAGAGCATAGAAATTGCGGCCTCACGATCAACAGTGAGACGCCGTAGCCTCTGAGCCACCACGACGGGTATGTATGTATGTATGTATGTATGTATGTATGTATGTATGTATG
The DNA here is from genome assembly GCF_038994185.2 of Dermacentor albipictus. Lineage (NCBI taxonomy): Eukaryota > Metazoa > Arthropoda > Arachnida > Ixodida > Ixodidae > Dermacentor > Dermacentor albipictus. The sequence goes on from NC_091826.1 coordinate 31,004,587, forward strand.
TATGTATGTATGTATGTATGTATGTATGTATGTATGTATGTATGTATGTATGTATGTATGTATGTATGTATGTATGTATGTATGTATGTATGTATGTATGTATGTATGTGTGTGGCTGGGTGTTATGCACATACACTAATAAAGTAAACGTGTTTGTAGAAGTGTGTGACCCGCCGCGGTTGCTCAGTGGCTATGGTGTTAGGCTGCTGAGCACGAGGTCGCGGGATCGGATCCCGGCCACGGCGGCCGCATTTCGATGCGGGCGAAATGCGAAAACACCCGTGTACTTAGATTTAGGTGCACGTTAAAGAACCCCAGGTGTTCGAAATTTCCGGAGTCCCCCACTACGGCGTGCCTCATAATCAGAAAGTGGTTTTGGCACGTAAAACCCATCTATTATTATTAGAAGTGTGTGTTTCGTTTACAGGTTCGGTGGGAGGGGGGGTTGACATCGAAAGTATCTGAGCTGGCTAGCTAGCTCATTCATTTCAATCGTGTGCATCATAGACGCCAGCTGCAATTTATTGCGTTAATTCATACGCCGGTTTACGAGCTCCTTGCGCGGTTTCAACAACCCTTGCGCTCGTGGCCTACAGGTGGCTTTGTTTGAATTTGTCGTCTCAGGTGCTCGCCGAGTGTGAGCGTTCTTTTGTTGTGAGCCAAGGCTGACGCGATAGCGGCTGTACTAACAGAACGGCGGCGATAAGGCTTCGTCCTTCTTACAACGGCTTGTATCGAGTGCCTTTAGCTTCGCTTGCAAAACGAGCTTATCTGGGTGCGGTTTTCCCCACCATTGCGAAGAGTAGGATGGGAACCCTTATCTATTCGTCGTGGCTAGGACGGCTATATCCGTGTTGTAAGCGTTCTCGTAGAAACAGTAGCGATTTAATACAATCAAATCTTCTTTTTTCTTTTCGACACCAAGGTGCCGCGATCACACAGCCAAGAAAGCTATGAATTAGCTTCACAAAGGAGTGCAAGGCAAGCGGGAAAAGAAACAGTAATAAGCATACATATAGGCACGTACGTATGGCTTAAATTCCACGGGAACATACAAACAGGTTCAACTACAAAACATAGATAGATAGATAGATAGATAGATAGATAGATAGATAGATAGATAGATAGATAGATAGATAGATAGATAGATAGATAGATAGATAGATAGATAGATAGATAGATAGATAGATAGATAGATAGATAGATAGATAGATAGATAGATAGATAGATAGATAGATAGATAGATAGATAGATAGATAGATAGATAGATAGATAGATAGATAGATAGATAGATAGATAGATAGATAGATAGATAGATAGATAGATAGATAGATAGATTTGTAGTATGCACGTGTCTCAACATGAGGACATAAAATGCAGCAAACCAACAACATGCACCTCACAATGATGACATGATAAATACACAAGAATAGGTAAACGCTGAAGACAGAATTCCTTGAACAATTGCATCCGTTGAAAAATAGAGAAGCATACACATTCTCCTGTGTAGATAGCATATTAATTTCACAAAATATATGCAGGATGCTAGGGTAAAGAAGCTTCGTTCGCGTGAACCTGAACGAGCTCAACGCGAGCGGGTCGAGCTGACCGAGCCGGTCCCGAGCGCAATTACATACACCTTCTTAAGCTGGTTGGTCATGTCATCCCAGCTCTTGCATGCGGGTTCATCGAACTCACCTTGACGCCAGCTTTGTTCAACCCGCTCGAGTTTATCAAGCGAACGACCTGTTTCTGACTGGACAAGCCGGCTCGGCTCGGCTCGACTCGACTTGCTGGCGTTCACGCAATAGCCACCCAGACTTAGCAATTAAGCGCAACTTTACAGAAGCCCGCAGCCCTTTTACTCGTTCCCTACTTTATTCCGCTCAAGCTGCGCAGCCAGTTGCCAATGGAAAACAACTTCGTGTTTGCTATAGCAATTCTTTTGTTAATCTCCCAAATCTGACTATAGGTGCTCATAAGCTTTCTACTAGAAAGGACTCGTAAGCATTCTCGAAACGATCTTCTCTTTGTCGCCTTGCGAAGCATTCTCACCGTATTCCTTGTCTCTGTTCTGTACCGTTTAACGCGAGGAAAACCGTAAACTGCAAGGAACTGTAGTCCCCATTCGTTATTTCACCGAACAAATGATTCTACATATTTCTTGCGCTGTTTTTATCAAAATAATGACGACTCCGCATCAATTACGCACGTCTTCCACACAGATAAAACGGCAGCACATGATACTAGAAGAGTGTTTCCGGATCCCTTAAGCAAGGTTGATGTTTATCTTATTAACTGCATATGTAGATAACTGATTGGGAATCTATAACGCGTTTACTCTCTGAGTAATCTTACGTTTGCTAAACATTTATTGACAAGGCACTAAATCTTCAGCGTCTGTAACCATCGGCATGTCCGAATCATAGCGCATAGCATGACTTCCGAGTCATGTTGTGGTTTTTATCTATCATCAAGTCGCTGCCGACTCCTGGCATTACCAAGGATATGCGAACGCCGTCCTAGTTATCGCGGCATATGTTAATGGCACGTACCCTAGTCATGGGGCATAGTCATGGGTTATAGTAATACAATACTCATAGGACACAGCTTAGCATAGTCATACGTTTGACATGCGGTCACGGCACACAGCGAATAACAGCACATATTCATGCCTCATAATCGTTGCACGTAGGCTGTGCATGACGTCGGCGTTACACAGCAGCATAGTCACAGCACACAGTCAGATCAGATCAGTCAGATCAGGTCAGGTCAGTCAGATCAGCACACGTTGGCACGCCTTGACGACAGGCCACTTTCAGAACAGTCAGTTTTGGAATGCCGACGTGAACTGTCGTCGCAGCAAAAGTCGGTCAAGGCTTTGTTGACTTTTCTACGTGACAGTGGCCAATTAGAAAGACTGTAATGACCCCATTTCATCCCTTTTCATATTTTTTTCTCACGCTTTTGTTTTTGTCACGCTCTTCTTTCCGTCTTTACTTCCCCTTTCCCTTCCCCTGGTGCAGGGTAGCAAACCTGAGGTTTTAAGTCTGGTTAACCTCCCTGCCTTTCTCTCATTTGCATCTCTCTCTCTCAGAACGCGACGTCCGCGTCAGCGCACAGTTCAGTTAGCGCCAAGACGGACGACCACACAAGTAAAACTATCACGCGCACAGAGACGAACGTCGATTCCTGTGGCGTCAGCGGAAACGCGACGTTCGCGTCAGCACATATAGTCTGTCCAGTTAGGTCGCCACATAATAGGAAATCAATTGTCGGTGTCCTTTTGAAGTGAGACAAACAATCGGACACGAGGAGAGGAAAGAGAACGCAACGCGCCGAATCTAGAAACGCGAAAGCGCTCGTCGCTGCTTCGCCCGTCCCCGCCGGCCGTTGGTTCTCGTTCGTTTGTTTCGTTAGGTGTTGTTCTTGGTGCTGTTCCTCAATTGCCTGGCGCAATCCATCCTGGGGGACTGTGGAAAGCTTCTTCTTCTCCTTCATGTTGCCAATCAATGACGTTACGGGTTATTGGCCAAGAATCCGGCGGTAAGATATATAATCAAGAGAGAGGAAAAAGAAACAAAACAGAAATATGGCTTAAAAGCAGTTTTGAAATGGACTAATAATTGGACCTACATGAAGCTTCATTTTCATAATAATTCTTGTGTGAGGAAACTCCTAGTGAACATCGAATTTCTTCGTCCAACAGCTGCCGCAGCTGCCTTTTTCACCGTGATAATTCCTATCTATTTATCTTAACTCTCCTGCTTCTTGACTGCTCCCTGTTCACTTCGCTGAAGTTACTCGAGTCTCGAAATTCTTCATTAATGCCCGCTTTGATCTCTCCTGTGATAAATAACACCTGTTTCATAATTTTTGTTTGTTCAGTTCGTCTGACTTTTTAGTCGCGCACTGCTTTTAATTTTTTCGGGTGTTCCCTCTTGCAGCACTCGTTTCTCGGCTTGTATCGAATGATTATTTCTCTTGGAGCACCTCCTGCGTCTAGCCGACTCTTGGTCTATTGCCCTGAGTCAGTACGCGCCGCAGCTGAGGACCATCACCATCACGAATCTCTGGTCGCAATCCGCACTCACCAGTGCACTGACTCACACTCGCTTCACACTCCGTGGTAGTGAGATAGGGCCTCGGTGACTGACGAATGGTGTGAGATGGGCGCGAGTATGAGGACCGGGTGTGAGTACAAACCAATGCGCTCTTCGAAGGTGACGTCATAAGTTGACGCGAGTATATGAACGCGAGTAGCATGTCGGCGAGTGTGAGTGTACTTGACCAATGCACGTGAGCGAGTGCCGGTGTGTGGAGGCTGAGGCGAGTAAGGGGTTCCCAGTAAGTGTGAATCACATAAACGTCGAATGCGAGCGAGTGTCGTGAGTGAGCCTGAGTATGAATGCGAGTGCCGACTACAGTGTTAGCACACGCTAGTGGGAGCGAGCAAACGCGTAGCGGAATTACCGGTGAGCGAGTACCCGCTCATTCTGCCGACCAACGCGCCATCACCGATGTCGTCGTCGTCATCAGTATCGCCATTATTGCGATATTATCAATGGGCGCTCGTAGCAGAAGCAGCGAGCTGCGCTAGCCACCATTTTGCAGCAACGCAAGTGTATAACGAGCCGTCCCGTAGTTGACAGCGATGAAGCCTCTCGCTCTCTCTTTCTCTCCTCCTCATCCTCTACCTCCTCCTCGTCCTCTCCCCGTACTTGGCACGATGCCTGCGCGGAGTCTGCGGAGAAGGAACAGTGACGGCCATCCTTGAGCAGGGTCCTTGCACCCCTTCAACGGCGGCCGAGACGAGGCCTCAGCGAAGGTAGCGGTACTACTACCGAGACGTCCGCCAGGACTTACTGCAACCGCTTGTGGCGGGAGCAGACGACATATATACCGCAAGCCACACCGCAGCATACCGCAACTTCGCATTTACTACGCTTTTCTCACCTGCATCGCGCGCGTGTAACGCAGTAAAGCCCCACCCCATCCCCTCTCTTTCTTTTTTTTTATCTCTCTCTCTCCCTCTTTATCGCGGCGCGGCTTGGCACGTGACTTCCTCCGAACCGCTCTTTGAGCGGGAAGCGAGAAGCAGCCAGAAAAAAAAGAAAAGAAAAAAAGAAGCGGGAAGCCGGCAGTCGGAGCTTGCGCGGCGTCGACTTTACTACTTCCCTGTAGCAATGCAACAGCGCTCGGCGTGGCGCATTGCGAATAAGCAAGCACGTATACGCAGCTCGGTTTTGTTGCCACATCCCGTTGCGAAATCGGTTAGCGTGTTTCTTCTCGACTTGGGCCGCGGCGGCGTTGGAGAGCTTTAGCGAACCGCAAGTCCCGTTCCGGTGTGTCGAAACAGGCCGGCCATCTCTAAGACACACTATATACCACACCGTTCATTTGCACCTCGGCGTTAACGCAATTTCTGTAAAACCACATGCGTCGGCGAACTTGCCGGAATTTCCTTCTTTCCTTCCCTCCTCTCTCTCCCTGTGATCTTTGCTTTCCCCTTCCCCATTCCCCCGGTGTAGGGTAGCCAACCGACGTTATTCTGGTTTACTTCCCTGCCTTCTTCTTTTCTCTTTCCTCCTCCCTGCACCTCGGCGAAATGTGGAGAGTGCAACTTTATTAGCACGCTTTTAAAGAAAATTAGCGAGCTTTAGCGGACGGCATGTCCGGTTTCCGTGTATGGAAACAGGCGCGTGATCGCTACTACTTATGCAACGACGCTGTTCTTTGCCCACAGAGAATGCAACCGCTCTTTACGGCCTTTACAAAGTTAAGAAGCTGAAACGACATTAGACAATTTCGGCCGACCGCACGTCCAGTTTCAGATTGTGGGCATTGGCGATCAGGTCATAATACGACGCTGCTTCTGTCCGGCATAGCGAAATCTGGAGAATTCAGCTCTACATTTGCTTGCTTACGTAGCTAGAACCGTATTATAGATCTTAAGTGGATGGCCCGTTTTCCTCTTAACGTGTTTAAACCGTTGCTGACTTGATCTCACTACGAAGCATTCTTCTGGCATAATCTTACAAAAACGATAGAAAAATATTCCATAAGATATGTTAAAACTACATATATGGGGGCACAATACCCGAGGTCCGTAGATATCGCAAAGGAGACTAAAACACACTCATTTGTTTGTTTGTTTGTTTGTTTGTTTGTTTGTTTGTTTGTTTGTTTGTTTACATGTATTGCCACGCGACTGGCCGCTCGAGGCTCTTTGCGTGTTTTCGCGGGCTTCTTCCACGCTCGGACAAACACTTTCACGTAGCACGTATACTGAGCAACAGAAAGCTGTGTCGGGAGCTTTTCATGTAGCTCCGCAATTTTCTCACTGACGCTTTTCACCTAATTACAGTATTTGAGAAGTTGATTATTTAATCAGGACAGATTATGTAATCAGACGAAATGAAAAAAAAAATGTAATAATAATCCGAGTATCTTCAACGGACGGCAAACAACATCACCTTGGTTCTTCCGTGTCCAGCTACGTGGCATGCGCGTATCTTTGAACTCCGGCTAAAGTTAGCTATAAGGCACCCCGTATACGAAGACGACCATTATAGCGCCCCATCATCACCCAAAACACCCGCCGTGGTTGCTCAGTGGCTATGGTGTTGGGCTGCTGAGCGCGAGGTGGCGGGATCGAATCCCGGCCGCGGCGGCCGCATTTCGACGGGGGCGAAATGCGAAAACACCCGTGTGCTTAGATTTACGTGCACGTTAAAGAACCCCAGGTGGTCGAAATTTCCGGAGTCCCCCACTACGGCGTGCCTCATAATCAGAAAGTGGTTTTGGCACGTAAAACCCCAAATATTATTGTTATCACCCAAAAGGTGCGCACTCACGACTCTTGGGGGTGACCACGCGCGCCCCTATTCACCGCGTCAGTCACGCGACGACCGAAGCCAGGCCCCGCCCACTTCGCGCCAGGAACTGCCGCCGCAGCAGCCTACGCGAGGTCGTCCCTTTGTTTTGTCTGTGTCGCACGAGCGCCAGCGTACGCGTACGCGTTTGATGCACGGCTTGACGCCGCCTATGGCCAGGCCGCCGTTGCAGTCAGCTGCCCGAGGGGGCCAATGAGCGTGACACTTGTTGTGCCGGCGAGTTGGCCGTCGCCGAACTTAGTTGCGTGCAGTACGGAGGGATGTGTGTGCTCAGGATGTCCGCGCTCAGTTTTGCTTTCGCGTACAATCAGTCAGTGATGGTAGGTGGTTGTAGGGAGTCTTAGAAAAGCGTGCTTAATGGACTGAACCCATACAAATAAAACTGCGTCGGCTGCAGCTGGGCGTGGGCAGTACACAAACTCGGCTTGTGGTTTTAGTGGCTTTTATGAATAGGACCCTCGAGCGGCTTTGCCCATCCATAAACCCCGAAAGCGTCTGCGTTATTTTGTACTCGTTTTTTGGGGTTTTTTTTAAAGCCCGATCGACAGTTCGGAGTTTTCGAATTCGCCGACCTAAAGTTATGAGTCGTAGACCGCCGGACGTAAGAAAGAACGCAAAAAGAGCACAGAAAAAAATAAGCAAAGGACCTACAATGGAGATCCACTTTTGCACACGCTAATTCACTTGGGTGTGCTATTTGTAAAACAATTGTGCTATTTGTGTCCGTAGTGTCTCCTAACTTTGGATCTCTTGTTTCTAATACCGCTCTTCTGATGATGATATGAAAAGATGTAGTATCACACGACACCAAGTTCGTTCATTCTTGCCTTTCTGGGGCGTCTGAACCCATCAGGATACCTTATTTTTAAAACCAAGCTAAATATCATTTAACATATAAAATTATATCCATTGCATGATTTTCCTTCCTTTGCGTCACCAACGTTTCGGCTGTCCAGTAGAAAAGGAATTAACGGAAAGCAGTTTTCTCACGGTATAATATGCAGTTTACGCTGTCACCTAGAGAGACGTGTGCATTTTTGAGAGAACCAGCTTTTTCTTACGCGGGTAAATTCAGGCCTGGGACGACGCAACCGCTTTCGCGTGCATTTCACCTAGCGAATCGAATGTGTCAACCCACCTATCGCAGGCGTGCTGACCCAACCCACCTTGACGCTTCATTTGCATGACGAGTTGACGTTTTTTACACGAACCCGACGCGCATGAATTTCGGGTCCGACAGGCTGACCCGACCGGACCTTTACTCAACCCGACTTTGTCGGGTCGATACAAAAGCAGCTAGGAATGAGTTTATACAAGAGAGAAATGCACAGGAAGATGAATGCCTGAAGAGATCAACTGCGTACGAACAAAGAATGTCAATGGAGTCAACGTTTCGACGAGGCGGCTTGTCACGCCGGCTTATTTTCCTGCTCCTCCCGCACTGAGGGCGAAGGAGGCTGAGCTACGCGTACATAATGACACTGAGGAGGAAAGCAGTTACTGCTCTGCCGAAGACAGGGACCCCTTGTCGCAACGTTGCCCTCAGCGACATTCGAGGGAAGAACTTGCGAGCCGTAATAAATTTACCGCTTTACCTAGACGGAAATTGCTCTAAAACCCTTTGCAAAGTCCTGTTGAGCAGCGTTACGGCGTAAACGCGCAGCAAGTCTGTTTTCACTTTGGCCACAGGGGGCGCTCACGGTTGCGTCGCGCTTCTACTACGCTGCGCCAAATAAAAGCGCGCGAGCGCATTGGACGCAGCCACCGTTTTCTTCTCTCTACACCCTCGACCTTCTCAATAGCCTGCGGGCCTCGCCCAGTAGTTGTCGCTGCCCCGGCGAGTCCTGTAATTTGGTTTTCCGAGCCGCTTCATCGAGCAGGACGGCCGACACCGCCTGCCTCGCCCAACAACCTCCAAGCACCGTCTCCTTATCTGTGCATTCACCCTTTCTCATTCACTCCTTTGTTTGTCTCGCCACAACTCCCTTTACACACCCTCGTCAAAGTACAAGGTGTCATCCCTTGGGTGGTTGTTTCGCGATGTGTACGTCTCAGTAAACACACCGATTGCCAACGTGGGCGTAATTATGTTCGGCATTGCGGGTAGGAACAGACTTTGCGTGTGACGGTGGTTAGGCCTATGGCGCTCCTCTTTATTTATTTATTTATTTATTGTTTTCATTCTTTCTTTTCTTTCGTTTGTTTTTGTTTAAATTTTCCTTCCTTTATTGTTTTCTGTACGCGTGCTTCGCTTGCTTTTTCTTTTTAACCGCTGTGCGCCAAAACTGGCGGCACGTGAAATGCGCCATTGCCGTCCGCTTTTTCGTGTCGTCTTTAGCCGTCTGTCTGTCTTCTGTTTGTCGTCTGTTATGCGTCTGTTTTTGTGCACTTCGCAGTATGAAAATCGCGAAAGAACTCGCCCCAGAAGCGTGCCATTTTCTTCCTTTCTTTCTTTCCTTCTTTCTTTCTTTGTCTCTTTTTTATATTTCTTTATACGCAGAGACTTTCCCGCCACTATTACTGCGTGGACGTGCGTACGAGTCAATGAGCCGGATTCCTTTCTCGACTAACCGCGGAGCGCGTCGCGCTCACTCTCCCAACTCATGTATATAAATGCACGCCGCCGATAATAACAGACAGAAACGAGGTTCAGCGAAGGCGTTGGCGATTCAACCGTTCTCAGCTGATTTATTTACTTTCTTGTTCACGCCGCTGACCGATTCGAGGTTGGGGGGAAGGGGCTTCGTCTAGACTACCGAGAGACGCACCGTACGAATGCACACCCGCCGCTTCTCGCTCACACACCTTCGTCGATACACCAGGGGTCGAAGTTTGGGAATCTGCCGACCTTGGCGCTGTAGGCGGCCGGCCCCATGTGATCTCGCTGCGGCCGCTGTTTCTGTATCTCTCCCCTCCCCTCTCTCTCTCTCTCTTTCCCCATTCATTTCAAACTCCAGTCGCTGTCAAATCTGTATACAAGAGTCTCGAGCAAGCGTACAAGACGATCCGAGAAAAAAAAAACGAACAGAAAAACATGAAGTCGTGAAAAGCCTGCAGAGGGAGCCACACACGGAGACGGGGGTATTCCGCGCAGAAGCGCGGTTACGTCATCACTGCCGAGCCGCCCCGAAGGAAAAGCAAAACATATTTAAGAAGCGTAAGACTCGCTTCGTCTAACTCGTCTCGAAATAACAGTGATCGATAGAGAAGCCACCGTTTTCGATTCCGCTCTTGGCGGCTCCTCAGTAGTCGCTCCTCGGCCTGTCACTTGTTTCAACTTCTTAACCCCTTAATACCGCCGCGAGCCAAAACGAATCGACTTGACGGGTCACGACGCGCAGTACACACACGTGCGTGTCTCTGGTCTCTCTCTCTCTCTCTCTCTCTTTACGGTTCTCTCCCGCATCGCCATCTGGTGGCGTATTGAGCACGCAATCGATGCGGCCCGCCTATAGACGTTACATCCTGTTCGTTTGTGTTCCTGTCGTCGCGTGTTGTATCTGTTTGCTTTTGGGCGCGTTTATTGAGGTGACCTCCGGACGCCTCGACGAACGGTAGTCGATGGACACGCGCGCACACACACGCACACACACACTCTATTCGGATCTCCTATAAGGCTGTCCATGCTTCGCCTTAGAAAAGAAGAGGCTGCCCAATTGCGCAGTCACGAACACCCGGATCATTCGAGAGGGGACTCGATGAACGACTGTTGTATAGCAAAAGTACCGCGCGCTGGTTGGTGTCTCGGGAGGAGCTGCGAAAAAGGTGTGTTGCGTAAGGTGGTAGGGGCGGGCCTGACAATGTTCTCGTTCTCTCTGTATTTTTTTTTTTGTCTTTCTTTTTGACGGCGTTGAGAGGCTTCTCCAACGACCCTAATCAACGTCGAGGCGTTTACCTGTGCGCTCGTTCCCTTTGATTTGTTTTCACTTTTTCCTTTCTCTCGTATGGGGTCCCCTCGGTGACAGTAGCGGGAATAAAGAAATGCACTTTTGTGCTTTCGCCTTGAGGGGCCCGGGCAACCTGAATTCTCCGCTTGAGTTAATAGACTCGATCAAAATAAAAAAGAAAAGTCCTTGGTCGTTCCTTAAGGTATTGCGCGTTGTGTAAAACGCCTACCGAAACGCGTATCATTGCTGCATTACTCTCTGCATTAAATGGGAACTAAAGTGGGACATCAGGCTTAGTTAGCACTGGTAAATTTCGGCCCTGCAGTAGGCGGCTTGCAATGACGCCATGAGAGCCAGCCACCGAACCCGTTGCACAGCCATCGCGGTCACCCGCCGTGGTTGCTCAGTGGCTATGGTGTTAGGCTGCTGAGCACGAGGTCGCGGGATCGAATCCCGGCCACGGCGGCCTCATTTCGATGGGGGCGAAATACGAAAACACCCGTGTACTTAGATTTAGGTGCACGTTAAAGAACCCCAGGTGGTCGAAATTTCCAGAGTCCTCCACTACGGCGTGCCTCATAATCAGAAAGTGGTTTTGGCACGTAAAACCCCATAATTTAATTTTTAATTTTTTAGCCATCGCGGTGAAAAGAACGCGCCATATTAATTCGCTTATCTCCAGCAGCTGCACAAGTGGAAGCTGGTGAATAGGACAACAATCTGGCGGATGTGACGTCATGCGAGTACTCCGCATAGCGAATCGGCCGTTGTCAGCGCGATGGCAATGGGCTTCATAAACCAGAAAAGATGCAAAAAAAAAACGGTGGCGATGCTATCTTGAATTTCCCGAAATGGCTCACGGTGACGTCATAAAAATTTTGACGTAATCGTGCCAACTTTGATTTATGGTTTATTAGGACATTTTTAAAGTAATTATGGAACCTTCTGCATTCCAAATGAATGAAAACCGTTTTCGAGAAATCTTTTTTCAGCCTAACCTGATTTCTGTCAGACCTCAGCCTCCTGCTCCAAGTTTATCGGTTTTGTATCCATGAAATAAAGAATATTTATTTATTTATTTATTTATTTATTTATTTATTTATTTTCTCCTTTTCTTCTAGATGGAGTTTCTGGCAGCTAGGAGGTGGTGGTTGAGCATGATACCTTGGTAAGGGCCTGTTTTGTTCATACTGAAGGTTGAGCTTCCAACGCGTGATTCGGATATCGATAATGGCTATGCTCCACATTTCAGAGCTTGTCGCGTGGTTCACGTTGTCATCTTTTTCCTTTGTGCCATATTAACTGCGCGACGCAAAGACGAAGACGCAGAATACTCTGACGACAACGCTGACGTCATTGTTTGTTTTCCCAGATTGACGTAATATACGTCTTAATGTTCAACGTACGCATCTTCACCTTCAATATATTTTTTTCCTAATGAAACAAAATGTTGTTATTAACGTTGACGCAAGGGAAAACAATGATACCCAAGAGGAACAATAACAGGAATCTCGAACACTCGCAACAAAAAACGAACAAAAAGATGCTATTGCCTTGGACGTGGCTTCACCATGCAACACCCTGAATCATAGCTCTTTTATTTGATCCTAAGTAATACAGCTTCAATGTGTAACATTTAAAAATTATAGATCATTCAGTTGATCAGAAGTGTTGATGTATCTGTCATCGATTGTATTTGGTTACCGTGAAATAAAAACTAGCCCGAAAGCAACATTTACTTTCTCCTTGTTCAGTACGCTGTTGCAGCTTACTCTTGAAAGTAAGGACCCTTAATTTCGTTATTTCTTCGGGTCATTAAGGAGCACTTGCAACAGTCAAAATCAAACGATCCGACGACAAATCAAGAAGAGTACGCAGCCACGTTCACGAGCCAAGGTTGCGACGATGCAGACCCCACCGGGAGGGGGGGGGGGGGGGTGAGGGGGGAGGGGTATGGTCGTAGTTGGGATGGGTGGTGAAGCCCCCCCACCATACTTACGCTGCAACAGATCACTCATGCGTAGAAACGCGGTAGTAACACACACATGCACAACCTACGTATCGACGCAAACACATACACACGCACGCAAACCCTATGGGCACACGCTCTTAGGATACCCGTTCACCGGTGGCAGCGGCGGACTTCATCGGGGCGGGGTCGTGGGAAACCAGCCCCTGTGGTATGCGGCCTTCCAGCTATCAGCGAAGCCGAGCGTAACTCCCCCCCGCAAGATACCCTGCTCACCTCGCACTCCCCTCGCAGCAGACACCCTCCCGTCCACCCTCCACTACCCCGTTCGCTCCTGTCCGTCTAGCCACCAGAACGACATATAGGGGGCCGCTGTACCGTGTGCGCTCGAGTAAAGGCCGCACTCGTCCAAGCGCCGCAACCTCGAAAGTGGCAACCCCGAAATCCGAGGGATACAAAAGAAAGAAACGACCGGAGAGTGTTTCTGCGGACACGTCTGCTCTTTGGACTCCGAGCGCGTGGTGTAAGGTGTTTTTTGGACGCTGTTATCAAATGTTTTTAGCCACAGGTCTATCAAACGCCGTGGATTACCGCTGAGGACAACTGCACCCCCGAGATGGGCTGCCTAACTTTTGTTGCAAATTTGTTTTATTGATATTAAATTAAAGAAGTGGTTGGCGTCCGCTGCTCCTATTCGCATGGCAAGCCAAATTTAGAGTCCACCCTACCTATCCCAACATACCCTAACGCAACCTAACCTAGCCTATTCTAACCTAAGGTAGCCTGACCTAAACTGTACCTAAGACGCGGTGACATCTGCAGGGATGAGTACTAGACGGTCATTAGGCACACAATAGTGTTCACCCGGTTTTACAGAGGTGTCGATGGGATTACGCATGGCAGAAGAAAATCATTATACCGAAATGTCTCACCCTGCTGTAAGAGCCGCCAATGTGCCAAGGCTGGGGAAAAAAAAAAAAGGAGAACGGAGGTGCGGTCCTTACACGAGTACGTACGGTACCAGCTCTATAAGCGTGTGCGTTTGCGTGCAACAGTGAAAACCACGGGCGGTGGTGCTACAACCTGTTGCCAACGGTATCTCTAGCTCAGCCGCCTTTCTTCGTGTTCGCTAATCGAAAATCGCTGCGCGCCGTGCTGGGGTCCTTGCTCCTCCCGGCGTGTCTACAGCGCCACCGAAGGAGGATGCATCTGGAAAGAGCCGGCTTTTGGTGGTGGCTCTTTAGTAGCGCTGCTGCTTTTTTTGCTGTCTTATTTACTTTTAGCGCATCCTTGCTCTCTCACTCTTTACAGTTTGTGCGTTTGTGTGTGTTGAGTTGGCCGCGATTTTTCTTTTTTTCTTTGGCCGCCCCTCTCTTTTCCGTTGAGACCGCGCCTCTGTCTGGGAAGCCTACCAATCTTGCTGCCTTGAATTCTTTCACCCTCTTTTTTTCTTATTGCATATCTGTTTCTTTATCTAAGCACTCATCTGTGGAGGCCGTTGGGGAATTTCATTCAGCAGTCTGTTTCTCTTAGGCTATGTTCTGTTCGTTTCTGAGACCTGATGTCGGGTGCAGACGCTGTCTGCGAGTAAGCTGCAAAGCGTATAGCAACGGAAATAATCCCTGCCTGCAGAAGTAGATACGTACGACGAACGAGTGTAAACGCATCTTTGTAGGAGCATGTGCTTCAACGTTTTCCCTGCAGCGCAAGCGGTTTTTCGGGGGTGCCGCTGACGGGCTAGTTGCGTCACAGCGAAGGTACTAGCTACGACTAGAGATGATATTTAATTTTGTTAATGTATCACTGCCCGAGGTTCTCTAAAAGCTTCGCAGGTTGATGCAGAGCTAAACAACCGATACCTTCAAGTATGACACCGGTAGAGCTCTGGTGGTGTCCTGCTGTGGTGTCCTGCCATTCTGCGCTAAAAACTGTGGACTAGTGTCGCTCTCGCCTCAAGCCACTTAATCTTTGAAAGTCAGAGCCAGCTAACAAGGGATACAAGGCTGAATACCGGCGCAGTATTTTGCCTGGAAAAAACTATAGCCATGGGTCGTACCCAGAACTTCCTTCAACTGGCGCCTAACGTGGAGTGCTGACTGCATTGCGGAATGACACTCAGTTCTGGCAGCTACGACCTTTTTCTCCCACAGTAACGATTTTGCGGTGCGCCTAAAATATGGCGCAGTAAGAGAATGAGGAATGCAGTCTATAGGGTCTGCCAGAAATGTTTAAGGGAGCAAGTCATGCGTTGACTGAACTATCGGACTCATCTTGTAAAGCTACCCACTAGCATGTTTCACAACATCGAATAAATATCAGTATTGATTATATTATTTACCATGCCGTATAAGCTTCATCTGCCGCTTTCGACGCATCCAGGATTTCATTTGCAGTGATACTTAGGTACCGTGGCCTTAGGCGAGCCCCGTTCTGCGACGTCACAAGGGGAATACTATGTTGGTAGCGTCACCACAAAATCCTATCGATATTGCACCACAGCTCATTTCTCAGTGCAAAAGTGGTTCGCCTGCTTATTCAAAAGGGTAACCCGTGAACGTAAGCCCTAGGCTCAACATTTTCAGTCACTGCCCTTTTAAAATCTGCGAAGTTTCACTAAGGTAGCACGGATACCTTAGTACCCTTTATCCTCTTTATTCGTCTTGGAGTGCCATTTGAGAAGAACACGTGTGCACTTGAGTTTGCTACATTATCGAAAGCCAAAAATAAATCGTCTGCTCGCGCGCGCGTGCTCGAGCAGGCGATTTTTAAAACTGGGGCTGCCGCATGCTCGACGAGCGCCGAGCAGACGGCAGCTGGAGAGACGTCTGTGTGGGCCGCCTACGCGTTCGTCTGCTACAAAATAAAGAAACAGAAGAGCAGACGACGAAAAACGAGAGAACAAACAAGCAAAACCGGGCCCAGTCACGAATCGGGGCTTCGGTCGCGTGCCAAGGCAACCCCTTCCTTTACAACTTTTCTTTTTTTATTTCTGTTTTAGCTTTGTTCGCGGTGGCCTTCTAGCAGTGAGGTGCACAGTATAACGGATGCACAGCGTTCATTCTGGGTCACTGTGACTGGAGCGGAAGCGATCCAGTCTGATACACGCGCACCTAGACAGTGTAATTTGCATAATGGACGAAGCGCGTTAAGCTTTTGCTGCCATGCGCGTCTTGATACGAGTGCAAATTTAATGGCGCATTTGGCGTGTGACAATACTTGCCTGAGCAAGCACACTGCATGGTAACCCGTTTCCTGGTGCCGCCAACCTCGAGTGGCGCTAAAGGTAGATTTCAGATAAGATTAGGAGGGAATAAAGAGGGCAGTTGAGCAAATTAATGCTGTAATTTGTAGAAAAGACTTTTTTTTAGAGAGAGAGAGAAACAGTAGAACTGTTGCCAATGAAAGGCTCACGAATTATAGAGGGCAGCAGAGGGGCTCAAATGGAAGGATGAAAAAATCTCTGAATGCATGACATTCGGGTGATATTGGTGCCTTTCTGAAGCGCTGTTATATTGCGCCATGGCACCATGCAATGCGAAATGGACTGAAAGCCGGCGTTGTACCGTAAAGGCGCTTTAAACTAAGCTTCCTGTGCAATTATACAGCAGTGTTGATTAAAGTGTCCTTCTCAAAATAACAACTTCAACTGCAAGACAACACAGTGAATATCACGTTTTTCCCAGCCATACATAGGAAACCAGAATGCTCGCGGCTTCTCTTCGATCAAGCATACCGTAAGGTCATCGAACCCATGCGACTTCATACCACTTTTCTTTCGGCCGGGCGTTATGGATTTTTCACTCAAGAGCGAGGAGGACCGATTATCCCGGCTTACACTCGCACTCACCTACTACGGGTGGCTGGATCACACAGACACGCATGAGGTATAGGAGCAAAGCCCTCAGATAACCGTGATCCACACGTAGTCTGATAGGCCAGTGAGTGTACGCTTAATTTTATATTCACTTCCCTTTCCGTGTTTCGGGTAGGAAGAGCCCCTGAGCTGAGTGCACTTCTCTGGTTTTATCCCCAATGCGAAGTGAAACCCTGTTCTAATGAAGCTGCGCTTCGGCGTTAGTCGCCAACAGCATTAGAAACAATGAACAGTGAAATGTGACCCCTTGGTTGAAAAAAGCTAGCTCGTTCGAAGAAGGAATGCGTGAGCCTTTCATTATTCGCACGATGTTGAGGACAAGTTCAGTTCTCCATATTCCTGTGAGCCCCCTTCGTCTTGCTTCGATAGGACTAGGGTAAGATAGCGAAACATTTTACATTGGTTTCACTGTAGCGTTGGGATTACTACGGCTGGGGATCGCCAAATGACCAAGAAAATGATGTACTAAACCCAGCCGACACAATGCAGAAGGGTGCATCGATTTGTTGATAGTTAAAATATTGGCAAGTTTCGTCGCCGGCTTTCCCACGACTTTTCATTGCCTCTGAGTATGCTGAAATGACGCGAAAGAATGAGTAAGAACGAGCATTCACATCTTATCGGAAAAAGAACCGCTTGTCGTCGAAACCGTTTGAATGGGTGAACTTAGGCGCTCGGTAAGATGTGCACGTATAAGCGTTCAGGCCCATAAAGCGTTGAAGGCGCGTTTGTGCTTCTTGAGGACGACGAGCTTGTGCGAACGTCTGTGACTATTGATGCAATTTCTATTATACCACACGCGTCAGCGAACTCACCACTAATTTCCTTCTTTCCTTACCTCCTCTCTCTCCCGGTCTTCTTTGTTTTCCCCTTTCCCATTCCCCTGGTGTAGGGTAGCCAGCCTCCCTGCCTTCTGCTTTTCTCTTCCCCCTCAGGCAACGGAAACAAGTAGTTGAACAAAAACGATGGAATATGCAAAATCAGTGTGAAACACAGGTAAGAATGACTTTTTGTTCTTTCAACTGTCATTTCGCTCCGCTTTACCTTCGCTGACATCGACGTTTGCACACTAACTGTAGTTGAGCAGCCATACGTTAGGTGTTGCCCAAGCCCAACGCGTGCATGCGTAACGGGTACGTTAGCGCCCGCGCTTCGCGATGCCAAAGCGATTAACGTGCCGGCGACGTGTTGGCACTGACGCGCGCCTTCTTCAGCCCGACGCCTCCCGCAGCTCCTCATTCGGCTGACGAACAATGCCGTCAGTCGGCGTGGACGAAGACGGCGCCGTAGCCCGAGACGGGACGAACGACAAAGACGCCTACGTCACGTCTGCAACATTGGCAGACCAGGTAGACCTGGCTCGCTGCATCGACGCGGCCATGGTGCAAGCAACCAGTGCGGGATGCTGGAGTGGGAGTCCCCAACGTCGCCTTTCCTGTCTCTTCTTGCTCCTTTCCTGAAAAAAAAAATGGGAATAAAGTTTCGTACTGCGGCACTCTGGTGGAAAAAACGCGCATGCGTAGGTGTGTACAGTACGTCGCCCATATCCTCCGAGATCGGGTGGCGCTAAACCATAGAGTTTCCTGCGAGAATACACTCTAGAAAAAGCTTGCATCCTTTGGAGCTTATCTTTTCCCACAACATTGCTTGCGTTTCCTCTCTTCAAAACTCGGCGCTCGCTACTCTCCTGCCGAGAGTATACTTTCCTGTCGAGAGTGTAACTGATAACGCGCAAGCCGTTCGTGACTATAATAGGAAGTATCGGATGCGCAGCGTTAAAGAAAGGAAATACATGCAAGACAGATGACGATTATTGTTTGGGGACAAAATACAACCCAAAAGGTCCACACATCTTAAGGTACGGGTGCTTTCTAAATGGTACACCCCGGTGACGGCTCCCACCCGAGTAATAGAAACCAATGTTGAACGAATATATTTCGCTAATTGCCCGCGCCGGAAGCAATCGGAGAGCCGGAAACACGTCATGGACGCCTTATTTTAGAAAACCACCTATTACTAGACAGAACTCTGACCCTGTGATGGTTCAGCTGGGAATGATCGGTAGTTCATGGATTTGTTTCACTCTATTTCTTTCTCGTTTCGCAACCAATCGCAGTTTTCTAAACATGGCTATATATATAGGCTTTAAGTTTGTGCGCACATGCACAAACAATGCGAATCGTTGCATTTATGATGGAGTCCATTTTCTTACAAATGATCGACTTGCAAAATCGCAATGCCGTTTGAAGCCAGATAGGCGAAGTCTGTAGGCAACATGTGCTCGCCAATCAGCTTCCTTTCTTAGAAATCCGCATGGGTTTTCTCTGCAGCTTCAGGCTACATACAGTCGAGCGCCTCTTCGACGAGCGCCTCGATACAACGAAATGACCTGTATAACGAAGGAATAATTCTCACCCGGTTCTGTTGTGAGATGTGCCGTACGCGACCTGTCTGTATAACGAGTGAAAGACGTCCGATGGTACAGTCCAGGTGAATGTCATTTTTCCCCCTTCGAAATACACGTACTCCACGATATAAATTTGAATGCGAATTCATGTAAATGCCATTCCGGAAGAACGGCCGCACTTGCAGTTCCCCTATACACTGTGGGGGCTCAGTTTCGTGCAGGCGACTCTACGAGTTCACCCCCATAGTCGGCACCCCGGGCTCCAAAAGCCCGGCTCCCCGCCAGCCCGACTTCGGCGCTCGCCCGAAGGAACATGCGACTGGGCACCATGCCTGCGCTTCCTGCATACCGCCGGCAGTCTCCTCTCGGCGCTCTTTTCGCGTCCCGAGCTATAAAGGACGGCGCGCAGTTTCACGCCAATGAATCACTGTTCTCCAAAAAGGGCCGCGGCGAGCGTTGATCGTGTGTGCGTTTACCGACACGTGACGTTTCTCCGGGATCAATTAGCTGCTGCGGTCGATAGGCTTTGACGGCCATATTCTTTTGTATGCTCCGTATAACAACTGTGCATACCTAGGCAGATTTTTCGGTATGTCCAGGAAAAACTGTACAACTATAGATGTGGTTACGTATGATAAACGACGTATATAATAACGTGACGACTGTAGTACATCAGTGGGTCTATAGCTTTAATTTTGAAACCGATCTCCAGGATGTGTCGTGACTGTAGTTGTCCTTATAAAAAATGCCTGTTCATTTATTTTTGACTTATCGTCGAGAAATCGTTGACTCATTAACTTTTCGATTTGGTCTCCACATTGATTGAACTTCCTCAACAATAACTCAATGCTACCGGTCTTAAGCGTTTCTTAGCAGGAATCTCACTGACAGCATCGAGTTCGATTACTGTTGAATAATTATCGAGTGTCACAGCGCATGACTGAATTTGAATAAACAACTAAATAAATAAACAATGGAATAATTCAGTGAGCTATGCGGTCAACGTCTAAAAGTAGACAATAGGTCAAGAGAGATGCCGTAATGGAGCGCTCCAGAATGATTTCAACCATCTGAAAATCCTCAACTCGTTCATAATTCTGATTACACGAGCGTCCTGACATCCTATCGCCTCCCCTTCCTTGGTGCAGTGTAGCAAATTGGATGTTTGCCTTCAGATTAACATCCTTGCCTTTCGCATTTTTTCCTTCTCTCTCTTCCCGTGGCAGCTAAACTGTTGAGAATTCTGGTTACGAGGAATCGTCGTGGCGTTGAGTTCCTCGTCCTTCTAGTAAAACACCACTGCGTGGGGTGGTCATGATACCTGAAACTGTAGGCGAGAAGCACACACACACACACGCACGCACACGCACACGCACACACACACGTCCGAGACCAAGTACCTCCTGGATAACGCGCTTTGAAGGAGGAAGGTAAAAAAAAAAACGGAAGACTGAACAGCTGCGCCCACTCGCCCCAGCTCGCGATTTTTTTCCTTGTCTAATACATGGTATCCTTTCGAAATTTCCTGTATTCCTGTAGACTGAAGTTATTCCGAAGCCTCACTGCACGTGCCGTTCATGACCGTCTCCACATGGTAGGATGATAAAGCGGTTCGAGCAAATTGGCGTCTGCCGGGAATTAATGCGCATTAAAGAAAAAAAAAACGTTCGGTAAGTTCTGCGCACTCTTAAAGACCTTGTGGGATTCCCTGGCATTGGAAAGACTTCTAAAAAACAGGGCAAGAAGTCGCCTGGGTGCAGTTTTCCCCTTTATGTTGCCAGTGTCGAAGACAAATTGATTGCGTCATGACTTCGAGGAAAGAGGGCCTCCGAAACAGAGTTAACACAGTACAGGCGTAGCGGCAGGTTTCAGCAGTTCTTTGAAGCCCCGGTCAGGCGATATACTATTTATCTCAAGTTCGAAATAACTCGACACACTGGGGTTGAAGCCGTGAGAGAAAATCTAATTGGACAAAAAACAAAATGTGCGCAATCGATAGTGGTGGTGGTGATGATCACGACGACGTAGACGACAACGACGACGACGACGATGATGATGATATATTAAGGTGGTGGTGGCACATGGTGCATTTAAACTTTTAACCATCTTTATACACCAACCTAAATTACTCACACTAGAATGTTTGCTTCATTGCCTCTTATCCCTTACATCGCGCCAATAATCTTTCAGCCATCTTTTACTAGACTTCACGGTTGGAAGGGCTGTGTAATCATGCTGTCAAGAGGCAATGCGATACGGTCTGCTTGAAGTAGACACTGCCTAAATCGTCTTAACCTAGTTTTGAGAGAGAAAGAGAGAGAGAGAGAGACGGAGGGAGGGAGGGAGAGAGACTTATTGGAAATCGGTACCCTTTCCAGGCTGATAACGGATCTATGAGTTGATACGGGATCTCCGGGACGGTCGTACCAAGGGCAGTGGTTAGCTATGTTGACGGGCCCATATTGGGCCACTAAGCCGCTATGAAGTGTGTATGACCCTTTAGGTAGTGTCCTACGTATAGAATGAAGCGCGTGTTGGCGACTTTGGCACTTCGTGCAGAATCTGTTGAGTGCATTCAGGTACCTCCCGCAGTCACTGCGATTTGGTGAACGATCTTCTCTGGTTATGTAGTGAATTATGCTTGGTGTGGGTAGACGCGATGTTTGGGCGCCGCTCTACAAAGCATCGTAAAGCATGACACCGAGCTGACCTAAGCATGATTGTACACCAAGTGAACCCGCAGAAAGAAGTCACGACAGAGGTCATCGAAAACCCCTAAAGCCTGAAATTCTCGAGACATTCCGAAAAACACGTAGGCGGGTGTGCATAAGGCCGGGGGACACGGGTAAGGACGTTGCTGAAAAAAACTTGTTTCCCACCCCTCGCGTCATCACACTGAAGGTTACTTATTGTGCAGGATTCGTGTTTTATTTTCTTAATGTTTTCTCCTTCTATTGTTTTCCGCTCCTTTGCTGAAAACGGCCACTTATCAGATTGCCATTTGTACACAACGCCGCGCTTTTCTTGCACGGTTGCACTGCGCGGCGTATAGCGTCTCACACAATGCGCTATAAACAAGGAAGTGCCCTTTGTTCTCAGGCGCGCTTCATCAGCTGCGAGAGGAAGACGCCACATTACGGCGCGTTCATAGCGGTCTCTAAATGACGACCACCGGCGCCTTGTCTGGCCCTGGCATCATCGTTGGCCGAGACATGTACGACCGTACGGCGTCCAAGCTCTTATCTAACGCTCGTAAGAAAACACGGAATAATGGCACTCAAGTCTATTCACTCCGCAAAGCGGGTGTACAACAGTGCATTAAAGACTTAGGGCTTTTTTTGTTTTTTTGTTTTTGTTTAGAGCGAAGCTGTTAGACCGTAGTCGGTCGGGATGCTTCGTGGCGTGCTCACCCAAAAATTAAACAGCAGCTGGAAGGCTTTGTGTTTGAGTTTCCGCGTAACAGAATTACATTTTCTCGTACATTGGAATTACCATCCGATGCTATCATGTCTGCAGGTCGCGTGTAAGTCGTACTTTACGAATTTCCTGACGCGTTTCACTTTGAGAAATTCGATTATTTCAATAACACACTTGCGCTATACACGGAGGGCCCACAAGGAGGGGGTTATATGTGCTGCGTTAACGGTATCGCTACCCAGCGGCCGCGGCTACTCAGACACACCTCAAACGACTGCGGGAAAAGGGCTTTGCCTTTCAGTTTCCGCGTAACAGATTTGCGTTTTCTGATATACTTTAATAAAAATCCGAAGCTATTATATCTGTAGCGTGTGTGTAAGTGGTAGGTTACGCATTTTGTGACGCAATTCACTTTTGAACATTCATTCAGTTTAGTAATGCACTTGCTCTTGACAGAGGGCCCAGAAGAACGAGGATGGTCGTTGCACTTTCGCACACGTGTGTGCTCGCGTGACGCACGTCGCTCGTGGTGGCAGTGCCTGTGTAATGTCGTGCGACGTCAAGAAAGGGGTCAACCGAGGGGCCCGAATTTTTATTAAATCATATCATGAGAAGCCAACAAACACAGAGGAAATTACTTGTACTTGCTAATTGAATTCAAGAAATGATAAATTAATGGCAACGAAAGTGGATGAAAAAAACAACTTGCCGCATGTGGGGAACGATCCCACGTCTTCGCATTACGTAATGCCCAGGATCGCACCTGTAGTGCGAAGACGTGGGATCGTTCCCCACCTGCGGCAAGTTGTTGTTTCATCCTTTTTCATTGCCACTAATTTATCATTTCTTTAATTCAATTAGTAAGTACAAGTAATTCCCCCTGTCATTTGTTTGCTGTCTTTGTTGGCTTTTCATGATACGTCTAATGCCAGCAACAGCTTCGCTCTACATCCACTTTCACGGGGTGGAATAGAGGCGGATTGGTTTTTTTCGCCTGTCGAAGGGAGGCATCGCTAATAATCTAGCTTTCATGGGGCCCTTGTAAAATGCAACAAAAATCAATATAGGCTGGTGAAATATGATACCAAAACTCTCTGTTTATTGGTTTGGTAGGAAAAGGTTGAGTGTAGTAGGATAAAATAAACGTGTATCTTGTTTTTGTTCTTTTAATACACGGCGTCAGAACATCATCGCCGTTACGCCAGTGTGACGTCAGGAATCTGATTCGTAAGGCATGTCACTATGAGGAACACTACAAATAATACGTTATTTTATGGTCGAAAATATTACGTTCTTCAAAACTCTATTTGTGTTCTTTTGCGTGGGGAAGCTACGCTAAACGTTTTGAAAATGCAAGCTGAAGCTGCCGTTTCCCTTTTTAATTCCTACCGAGAGCTTACCGCCTTTACGTAAGTGTGAAGTGATGGAGGTTGTGTTCATATATGATGGATTAAAATGTATGTTTTCTCGTAATGCAAAGCTAGAAAATTTATTGAAACTTCTTGTTTATTTCCTCTGTAGACTCAAGCGTAGCTCTAACTTACTGAAAAAATATCGGCGTCAGTAGACGCTGTCAAAATTTCTGACGTCACATTGAGCTGGGGCGGCAGTCTCTATAGGCGGTGTCGACCGCCTCCAATATTTTGCTTTCCTGCTTTTTTATGGCTCACTAGGCCTCCTTCTACGGCAATGATGACAGTTTTCTGATGGCAAAGGCTTGGTCTAATGTGCAGCTCACCTTAATATTCCTATTCACGGTCCCTGTTAAACACAGCCAGCTAGCTATTCGTGAATGCCTCATAATGAAAGCAAAAGACAGGTACGTTTGGGTTAGCATTGCATAAGTGCATAAACATGCGTTTGCGACGTGTGGTAACTGTCGCGTGCTCCTTTCCCGTTTATTCGAAGCAGCACCATGTGCAAAACTGCCTTGGTTGTGAAACTCGAACTACACCTCATCCGGGGATCCTCGTTAACTGAAACATGTCGTCACGGAGGGGTTTCCACCGAGACGCGATTAGGACGGTGCTTAGGCATATATATATATATATATTGCAGGTTCAGCGCGCACGCTGGAGACTATGTGAAACGGGCACTATAATGCTATAAAAGTAAATGTGCTGCGCACACTGGTATATATATTGGTTATATGTGTCGTGTTATATCATGCAGTGGTTATGTTTATGCAGCACGACATTGACAAGCAGTTGTGAAAGTTGGGGTAAACACCCACTGTGCTTGCTTGCTTAGCATGTTCATTTCTCTCTTTCTATCGCTTTTTATTTGATTAACCTAACTGCCATCCTCGATGGTGTTTATTGGAGGAAGGCCAGAAGGGTAAAAACAGACGAAGTACAAATTCGAAGGAAATCAAAGAAGCAGACAAAGCTCTTTAATGAAATGTAAATGCATTCTAGATATAAGCGATTTGGTTCATGCTTATGGAAACATGTAATAAATGTAATTACTAAACTAATAAGCAACAGTAATCAGCATAATGACCTACAAAAACTGCTTAAAGCGCAGTTCAAGCACATCCGTCAAGTTGAAAGGATGTGTACAAGGCACAATCATAGAGACTTCCAAACAGATAACAGTAAATTACTACATAGTTAGGAAACATTTGGTGAAACAATGTCTTTGACTTGCTAGGGTAATGCTTGCTAGGGTAATGTAGCAAAAATGTGTCTAATGATGTACTGTTAAGGCAAGTCATTCAGGTGTGTTGGCAAGTCATCCCGTTCTGATTGCAAGCCGAATAAAAGAATATGAGACAGTCAATGGTAAAGCGGCACTTTGTGTGTGTGTGTGTGCGTGTGCGTGTGCGTGTGCGTGCGTGTGTGTGTGTGTGTGTGTGTGTGTGTGTGTGTGTGTGTGTGTGTGTGTGTGCGCGCGTGTGTGTGTGTAGGCGCGTATATATAGTTTCCCACAAATATTACTGGAGGGAACTCCGGCGCTAGCGTCTATGGCAACTGTAACTTCGTCCTCCTGGCTTCAAACGCCTTCGGGACTCTGAAAAGCCATCACTTTCAGAAAAACAATGCCACATGTACCATCTGGTACGAGCCTTCCACGCTGATATGTACAGCCGACCACAAAAAGTTTGCGGACCGCAGGATGTGAGAAAACGTTGAATTTCCGATCAGTTTGCGACCGTAGCCTGTAAAACCTTGCAACTCGGTGTTCTTCCTATAGTACTACAAGTCGGGAAATCCAAATACCAGGCTCGGCGTTCCGAGGTTGCTCACATATTCTGCTTTTTTTCACATCCCGTGGTCCCTAAACTTTTGGGTTCGATTGTACAAGCTTTAGTGGAAGAGGGACATGACGTTTCTGGGCACGTTCTTGTAAAACACGTGAACTCCAAGCGGTCTATCTGTACTTCGCCCGCGATCGATATCGTGATATAGATGCAGCTATTCGCGACGATTACAGATGTCGACCGGATACGTATTTGTCTCGGTGTGTCTAGAAAGCTACGATTGCGTGAAAATTCAGAAACGTAAAGTAGATCTACGTGTCAAAACGTTTGAAACCATAAGCACGAAGGTGAGGCAAATTCACGCGCTGTCCGTCATTTCACTATAAAAAAAATTAAATTGTGGGGTTTTACGTGCCAAAACCACCTTCTGATTATTAGACACGCCGTAGTGGAGGGCTCCGGAAATTTCGACCACCTGGGGTTCTTTAACGTGCACCTAAATCTAAGTACACGGGTGTTTTCGCATTTCGCCCCCACCGAAATGCGGCCGCCGTGGCCGGGATTCGATCCCGCGACCTCGTGCTCAGCAGCCTAACACCATAGCCACTGAGCAACCACGGCGAGTCCGTTTCACTATAGTACATGCAGCTGGACGTTCGTAGCGCCAGACTTCCTCCTGACACTTTTCGTATGAACACTAAAAATACGCTTGCACCCTTTCGGGCCTGTTCCCAAACGGCAATCGTCATCTGTCTCCGGGACCCTTTTATTTCTTTAACACGCCCCGCGCCAGGCACTTCCAGGTCACGAACGGCATGCGCGTTATCAGCGTGACGTATCTTTCTCGACAGGAGAGGCAGCGAGTGGAGCGTTTTCAAGGGGAAAAAAAAAACAAGCAAAACAAAAAATAATGAAATAATGGGGTTTTACGTGCCAAAACCACTTTCTGATTATGAGGCACGCCATAGTGGAAAACTCCGGAAATTTCGACCACCTGGGGTTCTTTAACGTGCACCTAAATCTAAGTACACGGGTGTTTTCGCACTTCGCCCCCATCGAAATGCGGCCGCCGTGGCCGGGATTCGATCCCGCGACCTCGTGCTCAGCAGCCCAACACCATAGCCACTGAGCAACCACGGCGGGTAACAAGCAAAACAGGCGACGATTGTTGCCTGAAGGACAAGATATACCCTGAAGGGTGTAAACATTTTTATAAGCTCTGTCGAGAGACGGGGCCGCGGGTTGTACCTAACTTGCTCGGTGACCTCATCGGCGGAGCACGTCCTAAAGGGAGCTGCCGCAGACGACGGCACGCGTGCGTGACCCCGTTACCCCCGGCTTTTATTTTCGGGGTCCCGCCACCCCCCCCCCCCTCCCCCTGGGATCCACGAGCGAGGTGCCTTAACAACGCCAGCCCGGGCTGAATGGAGCCTCACAGTGCTGGCACCCGGCTAACCGACTCGCGCTTCCGCCCTTGCAGCTGTGGTGTCTGCTTCCGTTATGGGTACTACACGAGTGTAGGCGCAACCCTTTCCTTGGAAGAGGGGCGAAGGAGGCGGGGCTTGAATAAGGCCCCCAAATGTTCGACGCAGCGGAACCGGAAGCGTATGGCCGTCACGTTAAGCGGTCTGTCTACGGGACGCACGAGTTAAACAAAAAGGAAATGCGGTGGACCACATGACCGGCGTAGCTGTGTGGCACGCGATAAAAAGGTGACACAGAATTTTGAGCAAAGGTACGAACACATTTATTGTCTTGATCGGTGGTCATCGTGAAGAAAGGCGCGAACACACATTTATTTTTATACATGCGCGTTCATTCGTATTATACATTCGTCATACACATTCGTGTTTTCATTTTGCGATATATTGGGCAAAGAATTTGAGACCTAAATCCCCGTACCGACTGCTAGTGGGCCAGTGCCGTCAGCGTCTTCGCAGAGGGATGGGACAATATGTGAACGCTGTCATGATGACCGGCATCTGAGTCAGCTGCGGGAGAAGAAGGCTACTAAGGCATGAGCGATAGATTGAAGCAAAGAAGTTGATGGTGAATTACACTGGTCGGTCTGGAGCACGTTTTCATGCTCCGCGGCAAAGAAATTGAATGCCACTGCATGCTCGATCTTGAGCAAGTTTGCGTTTTCCACTGGTCGATTGGTATCGACCGGCTTAGCGACGGAGCGCTTCCCGTTGATCCGCCGAGCAGAGACTGGTTTCACCGGAACTCCGACGACGCGTTGACATCACTTCCGGCTTGGTCGGTGGCTTGGGTGCTTTCAGCTCTATTTAAGGCGTTGTTTTTCAACATGGTGCAGTTGTTTGCACATTCAAAATGGCATCGTTCCACCGTGCGGCAGTGCTTCTTTCCTTGAGCGATTCTGACAGCAGCTCCAGTTCATCAGAAAGTAGCAGTGGTGAAGACGAGAAGTTGTACGTGCTTGACGAAATGGTACTTAAGGTGCAAATGATGAAATCATGGTATGACTGGCGGATATGGCGGGCGCCCAACTTCTGCTGCGAGCTCCCTGGCGGAGCACGTTTATTTTTCGCCAGTTGATCTGGGTTGGGTCGCCCCGTGCCGAATCTTGTTGATCTATCGTGGATTCAACACCCCGCTTTATATCGACTAGTGAAATTCACCATGAGACCGAAATGATCGCACCGAATGGCAATGGGCCAGTGCCGTCAGCGCCTTCGCAGAGGAAGGGGCAGTATGGCAACGCTAGCACGATGAGCGGCAACGGAGCAAGCTGTGGAAAAAGACGACGACGGACGCGCGAACAGTGGCACAGTCATCGCTGATGATGATAGTTTTTGCTCACACGGAATTGCTGACCGACATGGAACATGCACGGAACCCTAGCTATAAATAGCTTCGCTGTAATACCTGTATGAATATCTTCGTCAATGTGAACGTGCACATTTTCACCATGCGATTGTGCTGCGTGTATGACTATTTTTGCAACATTTATTACTTTTACACTTCGCTTCTCACTAACTATACTCTGTTAGCATACTTCTTGCTCTCTACCTCGTCCTTTATATTTGTTTTTTGTGGCTACGACCGCGGTAGCTCAATTGGTAAGAGCATCGCACGCATAATGCGAAGACGCGGGATCGTTCCCGACCTGCGCCAAGTTGTTTTTTCATCCACTTCCATTTCCATTATCATTGCTTTAATTCCATTAGTGAGCGCAAGTAGTTTTCCCTGTACTGTCCTTGGTGCCATTGTTTGCTGGCTTTTTTACGATATGATCTATAAAACTCGGGCCCCTCGGTTAACCCCCTTTCTTCTCGTTCGGATGCTGCCTCGAATAATTCTCGAAGTCGTGGGTCACTATGAGCGACATCACAGCACATACATGCCTGTGTATATGTAGCTCGGAACGATACATGTATACATGCATGTATATGCTGTGACGTCGCTCATAGTGACTTCGATAATAATTCTAGGCGGCATCCGAACGAGAAGAAAGGGGGTTAACCGAGGGGTCCAATTTCTATAAATGATGCACCTACGTATGCATACATACATACGTAAAATATATATATATATATATATATATATATATATATATATATATATATATATATATATATATATATATATATATATATTATCATCAGCCTGGTTACGCCCACTGCAGGCCAAAGGCCTCTCCCATATTTCTCCAACAACCCCGGTCGTGTACAAATTGTGGCCATGCCGTCCCTGCAAACTCCTTAATCTCATCCACCCACCTAACTTTCTGCCGCCCCCTGCTATGCTTCCCTTCCCTTGTAATCCAGTCCGTAACCCTTATTGACCATCGGTTATCTTCCCTCCCCATTACATGTCCTGCCCATGCCCATTTCTTTTTCTTGATTTCAACTAAGATGTCATTAACTCGCGTTTGTTCCCTCACCCAATCTGCTCTTTTCTTATCCCTTTCTTATTATATATATATACGTAGCCGCCGCTGCGCACATACGTGACCTCTCCGGCTGGGGGCGGGCTGCGCCCGCGCGAAGAAAGGCCAAACGGCGTTCGGTTTGAAATTTCAGCTCTTTCCACGGCGCGTAGCGATGTAACACTCAGAAGACACGATCGCTAGCGCGCATTGTACGCGCTGCGCTTGCCACCTCGAAATGACCAGACCCTGCTGAGGTGTTCCCGTCTCACTTGTGCCAGCGGGCAGTTGAAGGTATTGCTCTGCAGCGGCAGTCGATCGCCTGTCGAAACCCGAGTCGCATACTTGCAGGCGAGCTGAGAAAGAAGCGGAGCGCACCCGCTTGCGGCATCTGCTTTCGTTTACCGACACCGCGGGCTCTCTTTTAATGGGGACCCTTATGCCGCTTGCTCGCCAGTCGTTCGGTGCTGCGCAGTGTGAGGGGTTTCAAAAAATAAAGAAGAAAAATGAAATGAATACGAGAGTCAACTAAGTATATAGCATGACGATAGTATCGGGCAGGCGCCGGCAAGCGACGTGATATGGCGAACGACGCTGTTCGGGCTGCCGGCGTGGTGCTCCGTATCGGGTGTCAAGTAAGCGGCAAATGTCAGGTGATCATTGGCGCTCACACGGCCGCCGTCACTATACCGGATACTGTCGACGCCTCTGTTTTGAAGTACAAAAGACTTGCCAAGCAATACTTGTTAGAGTGGCTGCTGGTACATGTCTCGTGCGTCTGCGGTATCTACGATGGCGACGTCATGTGCGCGTGCGGAAGTTTCGTACATGTGTCACGTGACCCCCAGGGCGGCTTGAAGGCGCATCTTCGCCGCCTCTGCGAGCGCGCGAAAGTGAACGGATATTAATGTGCATATTCTTTTCGTGCTTTAATGGCACCAATTTAAAGGAGAGATTCGTGGCGTTACGTTTATTTTTTTTCTGGCGACGGCGGCGCCACCTGTCGCTTCTGAAGCGCAACTATGGGACGGACGGGGAATGGGCAGCCCCTGTAGGACAGTGCAGTCCGTGGCTTTGAAACCAGTCGGGCTACAGCATGGTGTCAGCGTGTTCCAGAACAGAATGAATCTTCTTCAAACACGTGAGCCGGCGCTTACGCTTTCTGTTCCACGCTGCTGGGCCTTGTCTCTTAAAAAAAAGAAAAAGAAAGGAAACCGGTGACTGCGTTTTCGGTGTTCGTGCGCTGACATTTCCAATCGCATAGCCGGACGTTTGCGCCATTCTTTTGCCTGTGCGCACAGGCTTGGTTAACATGTACTCGACGCCATGTTAGGGCGAGAAAAACGTTTTGATAAGTCGAGGTTAACGTAAAATACATCTCTTCTCTAGATCGTTGCTGCGGGAGATTTGATGCCCCACTCGGTTCCCCCGTCGACGCTTCGTGTAGGCTTCATTGCCTCTCTGCTCTCATGCTGGCGGCCAGGGCAGGCGCCTGTAACGTTCAGCATCCGTTGAAGGTACGCGCTTGGGAGGTGCTAATAAAAACAAATTCTCAGTTAAAACTTATTGCGTGCTATTGCCATCTTTAGCACATTGCTTAACTTGACCGTTAAGCGTAGGCTGGGCTGCCTTTGAATCGCCGCGACGAGCGCGCGGCAACTCCTGCATCGTTTGGGTGCGCGCCCTCTTCCTCCTCCGGACGCGACGCGACGTCGAGTGAGCGCGGCGCCTGCGGACGCGTTCCGACGCGTACGTGTGGTTGGGGCTTCAGACATACTGTGACCTGCGTCTCGTAAACTACTGCAGAAAAAAGGGAAATATTAGCAATGTGACGCAGGTGACGTCACCGCCCGTCCCGCCTTTTCTAGAAACGCTGGCAAATGAACCGGCAGACTTGCGTCGCCAACACCCCAGCCCGTTGTTAGTACTGTTAGTGGAGAGAGCGACACCACCAGTCATCCCAGTCAGTCTGGTGGTACCTGGCAGCTACTTGTGAAATACATGCAAAGCCGCGTATAAAGTTATTCACAGTTTCTTCAAGTGCGAGACTCCGTCTGTGTTCTACTCCCAGAATCCCAACGTCGGTATCAACTCTGAGACTCCGAGAACTTGCTACAATCAACTACAGCGTTACAGTATAGTAAATGAACATATACTCATTCCGCAGTCCCCCATTGTGACGTGCCTCGTAATCAGATTGCAGTTCTGACGCGCAGACCCCTATGAATTATCCTTTTCTCTTCACTTTCTTATATCTGGTTATGTGTTACGTTATTTGGCAACGTGGCAGTACGTCAGCCTTTCTCGTCTGTAAAGCTGTAAACTTCGGTTTCGTGTTTCGCATACGAAAACATTGTGTTGTCGGATCATTTCTTTTTTTTTTGTACTTGTTCACGGAAGTCCGTCGGTCCATGATTGTCATTTCTCTCTCTTCTATGCCTTCCTTTACCCGCGCTCACAGCTTTGCAAATGTTCGTGCTATTCGACTGTCTTAAGTGCGGTCTTCTTTTGTTTTCTTTGTTGTTTTTTATTTTTTCAAGTGCTTCACGTGCTTTTGGTTGCATTTGCCCCGCGAATATGAGTAGCCCTCGTTGAAAACCTTGTGAAATCAATAAAGGCGCCTGTCCCGCGCATCGTGTCTTTGACCTTGTCCTTACTGCGCCACGAATTCCACAGTTCTTCGAGAACCACCGACCCGGCAACCGTCGCAGCGACGACGCGAGACCACGCCCTTGCGGCGCGCGCTCTCTTCCCGCTTTCCCGGCAAGCCGGAGTTCGCGAACTGCGAAGCGCGCCAGTGCTGCCGCAATGCTGCCGACCACGCCGGAGGCCCGCTTACGCAACGAGCGCTCCCGGCGGCCAGGCGCGGCGCCATTCCGAGCTCTTTCCCAACCGGGTCTCCCTGCCGGCGCGCTGCGCATCGCCGTTTCGAAACCCTAAGTTTATCGCACTCGATCTCTTTCTCCCTAGCGTCGATCCCTCTTTTCCCCCACTCGAAGCCAGCGCCACCGACGGAGTGTCGCTGCCCGAGCGCCGCTTCTCACTCGTACCCGCGCACACGACCATCCCCTTCTCCTCACCCTGGCGCCCTTTCCGTCGACCGAGCCTCCCCTTACCATCCAGAAGGTGATTCCGGCTCCAGGCGATGCGCTTCCTAAAACGAACAACACTGCACTTCGTTCCTATGTCCGACAGATGTTTCCTCTCTCTCTCTCTATCCCCTCCCACTCCAGACATATTCTTCATTTTTCTCCATTCCCTACAATTAAAAGGTTAGAAATCCATTGCAGCTCCGAATAGTACAAGTGTCATCAGTTCTCTCACTATGGTACCTTAAGCACCTTACTACACCTGATTTGCTCAGTCCATGCTGAAACAACAGCCTTCCGTCAAAGTTGTGCATTCCGCGGTGTGCACTCCTGTTCGCCCAGGTAGTCTCTCGCCCAAAGATCAGTGCCTCTACTCTCGCAGACGACTCCTCCCCATCACCTATTCCTCCTTTCTGTAGAATTGTTTATTCTCCTCCTCCTCCAGGCTCTACTACTACTACTACTACTACTACTACTACTACTACTACTACTACTACTGCTACTACTACAGCAAGAGTAATAATAACGGCTACTACCACTATACCTTCGCGTTAGTAACAAGCCCAACACATTGCGTTGGGCTTGTCGGCATGATTCGATACCAGCGCTTGGCGACAGGGACACGAGACATCAGCGTCCCGTCTCATCTCCTTAGTCTCGTATCCCTACTCTTAGCGCCGGTATCGCATCATTACTAAAGTCTCCTTTACTTTCTCCTCTGCCACCTTCTCTCCTGGTATTTACCTGCCTTCCCTTCTAAAGGCTGCTACTGTCTGAGTGACAACCGCTATACAGTTCGACCATTATGGTACATCCTGCAGCAACCGTTCTTTTTCATCATCTCTCTATTCGTGGCTAACTAAATAACAGTCGATTAACGCTAATACGCGCCTCCCGAAGCAGCTTCTCTCTCCTCTGCTTCACGGCGCACCACATGCCACGTCGGAGCGGCGCATGCGGCCCTCCTTCCGCGAGCCAGATCCAGCCCATGACGACAACAGTTTCGCTCCGGAATGACTCAACCAGCGCACGTCTCCCCGACGAGCCGATTTGCGCAATGATCCCCTCCTCCCCTCTCTCCTCCTCCATTTCCCCCAGTTCCTTGCGCAAGCTTCCCGTACCCCCTTCCGCTTCCCCAAAAAACGTTGCCCCGGGCAGGACCCGGAGAACCCCGCTCCCCGCTCGACGTACTTTCCGACGGGATCGATTCGGGGCAGCCGTCGGCCGAGTCAGCAAGGACGTCCGTGACGCCAGGATTACGTTCCGTGGTTTCTGGCGTCACTGGCCCGAGAGAGAAAGGAAAATCATATGCGAACTCGACGAGGGGAATGCGCGCGTGACATAAGGCTACGTCAGGTCATCCCAATTGAAGATATGGCCGAGCGTAAGCGCTGTCGTGTGTCCACAGATCTGTAGAAAGCAAAAGCTTTTCAGATGGTCGGCACCGCTGTTGCTGGCTTCCTCTTGAGGAAAAGAACGCGAGTCTCCCTTTTGAGAAGTCGAAGTGCATCACTACGATGTTCTGTGGAGGAGCGGGAAGTTTCAGAAAACTTCCACGGGAGAGAAACGGGAGAAGGGAAAATGGAAGGGAACGGGAAAAGGGTGGGCAGGTAACTTCCCTTGCGAGGAGAAATGTAGCTGCGTAACGGAGCTGCTAAACGCTAACCGCGCAAAAAGAAAATAAAAAAAAGCGCGAAGGCAGGGATAACTCCAAGCCAGACAACAAATCCCTTTTTATAGTACCTCCCACGCTAGTTTGCTTGCTGTGTTTCGGCAAGACTCGTGTTTCGTTGAGCTATGGACGACAAATGCAATTCCAAATGTGGGATGGTAAACCAGCGGCGTCAGTGAAGGTCTCTTTTCTTTTAATATGCTTTGGTTCTTGAGAATCAGTGGTTTTTTCATGTCATAGTTGCACAATCACCACGTTGTGGGCATTGTGGGGTACGTTACGGACGTGCATGCTTGCTTTTTCATTTCCGGTGTCAGAATAAGCGTGCGAAGAAAACTCTCATAGTTACTTTAAGGGTGTTATCATAGGAGCATTAAAAAATAAACTCATGTGGGGAGTGTTTTTAGCTATTTAACTGACGATGTCGTGAGTCACAGTTCCTGTTGATACGCATGTGATCGTTACCTACAAAACGATGTCCCCCGTAACATACGTTGAATTCGTTTTATTAGGATGTCGTGCTTATCACAAAAAATACAAAAAATACCTAACTGCAGTGAGCACAAATGTATTAAATTTCTAGTCTGAAATATTTGTTTTATTAAAAGTGCAAAGAAAGAAATACAGGCTCTATGCACTTGCTACCTTAAATAGGGTTATTCTTTTTGCTTCAAATTAAAATTTCTAATCGCAATTCTGCCCAAACGAGATCGTAAGTCACCCAATTTCTTATGTTCCGTCCATATTTGGTTGAGTTTCAGTACACCTCATCGTAATCTTTCCCGGTAATCGGAACGGCAAGCCGTTCTCACAGACTGAAAGACACTGCGAAAGTTCTCCAATCGGGGCCAAGATCAAACGAATGTCGCGCACCCAACACACACAGACATATCGACCACTCGTGACTAAAGGAACATGACTCATGCTCTTTACCGGCGTTTGTACGCCGGTCATTCGTCGTTCTAGTAAAAGCAACGCGGGCATGAGAAAACTGACGCACCACTCGGGGCAGATAACTGCCACGTTCTAAAGGGAGTCGCTTAAGAGCTATCTAGGCCAAGTAGTCACCGGCGGCCTATGCATATCGTGAGAAGATATTTTCCGGGAGGATAAGAACGGGTTGAA
The DNA here is from genome assembly GCF_038994185.2 of Dermacentor albipictus. Classification (NCBI taxonomy): domain Eukaryota; kingdom Metazoa; phylum Arthropoda; class Arachnida; order Ixodida; family Ixodidae; genus Dermacentor; species Dermacentor albipictus. Next base: position 31,040,017 of record NC_091826.1, read on the forward strand.
AGGAATACGGCGGGCCCTCGGAAGTCATGACTGGCAGCTTAACTTATCGCTGAAAAGTGTACACTCATAGAAAGATGTAGTGAGCGACGAAAGAACGGGCGAAGGTTATAAGCGGAACGATAAATCAGATTTGCTGCCCCACATGGGACAGGGAGAGGGGAAGGCAACAAAGAAAGCCCAGAAAGAAGGCATAGATAGACGCACAGACTCGGTCGGTCGTGATCACCGCAGGCTGTCACAGCGCAAGATCACGAGCAGGACAGTGAACACTAGGTAAGGCTGAAGCAGTTTGTGCAAGCTTTTGTCCCTTAAAATTGCAGCGTGGGATTCTGTTGTATAAATCACACCACTCTTCCAGTACTAACTTATGAGGCTGAAAATCGCAGGATATCGAAGAAGATTGATAAGAACCAAGCAGGCAGTAATGGGAATAAAAAATAATGATAAGCGTCAGATTATCAAGAGACAGGGGGGACTGTGGTATGACTCGGGAGAGCGCAAATGTAGTTGATAGTTCAGATTACGTAGATGAAATGGAGTTGCACAGGTGAACAAATGAGGTTTATAAACCTCCTTGAGTTGACGTAACGCGTAGAGGAGATAACCGGTGGTCTATTAGACTGATATGAAGATTGTTAAACGGAGTGAAACGCCATCAATGACGACTCACGGTTAGTTGGTTTGAGGAGATTAGAAAATATGTAGGCATAGGAGGGATTCATCTGACACAAGGCAAGAGTAGTTGTGAATCACTGGGGAAAACCTTCATACTAGTAGGAGGTCAGAACAAAAAGGATTGTGATTCACAATGAAAGCGATGACAAAGGTGATAAAATATTAAAAGTGATTAAGTTATCTCTGAGGAAATATTTTATGAGGGAATATGCACTCAATGCCGGGTAAAGGTCGCTTGTTGGCCGAGAAAGTCGTCCTTGCAAAGTATTGACTGACAAAGCTTCCTTTATTTTTTTTTATTTCGCTTTTAGAACTCAGCGGTGGTGGTATATACTTTTTAGTGGAAGGAAAAGCCAGTCACAGAACACAAAGGATTTCAACCCTTCTATACCTTTAGTCTGATGCCACTTATTAAAACGTATTTTGGCACATGTTTTGGGCCACTTTCCCTGGGAAAATGTTTTCAAAGTACACTAACTTCAGTATTTGTGTCCATTGCGATGTGGCGTAGTCGTTGCTTAGTGATGACCATTAACTAGTCCCGAAAAGACACTCCCCAGATCTGCCGACATCACGAGAGAAATTGAATAGAACTTAAATGTGTCCTTGCCGGGTTCCACGGGGGGGGGGGGGGAGGGAGTGAGGCTAACCCCCAGTTAACCATTTTTTCCTGTTTTGTCTCTCCAATAACCTTCTCCAGTGACAATTAAAATAAAAGCAGAGGCCAGCTGTATCATTTGATACGACTCAAGCACTTAGCAGCACATTGAAATTTGTTCTTTCGTTTTACAATCGTCAAGCATTATCTCCGACAGCAGGTATATCCTTCTCCTGTTATCTCGAAATATCCGGCAGAGTCGTATGTTCTGCATAACGCTATGCCTTGCACTCGTTAATCTCTTCGAGTACCTCCTCCCCTCGGAATGTTGCTCAGTGAAATCCTTTATCTGAAAAGTCTTTTCAGTTTTTTTTATTTGGCTGGCGATGTCCAACCCTTTAGGAATATGCATAGTAACATTTGTATTCTTTGCACTGGTGCTATTGTACCGGATTGCATTGTTCTACGTTTTTTTATTGTTTCGCTGCGTTTCTTTTTTCACTCTATGCATATCGCTGTGATGAGTATGCTTTCCTTTAACCTCATTCCCTTTCAATGCACTGAGATTGCTTGCGAGTGTACCCCATGTCTCTAATCAATTGGTTCACTTTCACGGGATTGCAGTATTCAGGAACTTTATCTAGCAAATGTTTATCTTAATGCAGAACATTTCTTTAAAAAAAGAAAGACTGTCATTCATATGCTCCTGCCGTTTTCGCTGACAGATTTCGCAGTTAGGAAGCCATTAGCAGCAAGGAAGTTTTCAGCGATATTCCATAAATAACTACAAGATGTTAATTACACTCTTTAAATAAATGAGTTCACGGCGCATGTCACAATTGCAAAATTGAAGCCGGTGAGTAGTGAAGTCATGTATAAGCCTAGCGGAACTCCTAAAACTAATAGCACTTTCGAGATAGGCCATATTGAAATGTGTTACGTGATACATTCCCATTAAGATTTCCCCAAAATCGTACCTCTTAACAGTTCCGGCTATCTTAACTGGAACCTCTATACATTTTTCTTGACAGCCTCTCTTGTAGGATGTGTCCAAAGTTGTGCTACTCGGGATTTCTGCTAAGCAGACGTCACTTCTCTACATCCCGTCTTCAAATCCGCAAATACGAGATGCACCCTAACATTACCATAGAGAAAGCTAATTAGCGTATTTTAAAGGATTAATGACGTAATATTTCATGAGAACAGACTGGCGGCCTAGTTGGCACTGCATAACTTGAGGCAAAGCGCAATATAGCATGTAGGACAACAGAAGGGAACGAAGACAGCCCTTTATTTATTTTATGTCTCTGTAGCTGCTTATGTCCGTCTAGAACGCGTAACATATTTCTGCAAAAACGCTAGAGGCCTAGCTAAGACTCTTTTTATGCTTAAGCATAAAAAGAAAGAAACCTGGTACATTTTCACAAACGTAGTGTGGTCTGAATTTGTTTCCGATATGAAATACGGAATCTTGATTAATTTCAGGATGCCACCGGCACGTAGCATTGACCACTCTTTAGCGATGGTCAAGAAAGGGCTGTTCTTATATGAGCTTAAATCATATTCCGTTTATTAAATGCAATTTATCTCCACGTTGAACGAATAAAAGCCCGAACTAGAAATAGAAAAATTAATCACTTGACAGCAGTTCGGGCACCCTTTACGAAGCATGCAATAAGGAGCACAAATAGATCTACCAACATTGAAAAAGGTATCTCAGCACTAAACCTTTATAAAAAAATAAATAACAAAGAAGACATGCCAAAATAGAAATTACAACCAAAATTTAAGACGAGAACTACTCTTTCACTCATTCTCTGTTGGAGGAAAAACAAAAGGAAAGAGAAAACAGAATCGCAGAAGTATATAGGTAGAATGCGTATATGTATTCAGTCAAGCACATCCGCACACAACGCGAAATGGTATCACGAACACCTTACAAAAAAAGAATGTAGCATGTTTTACTGACTGTGGTCATTTCGATCTCTCTTTCACAAAAAAATGTAGAAGTACCTGTATATTATTATTATTATTATTATTATTATTATTATTATTATTATTATTATTATTATTATTCATTTGCAGCAAGGAAGTGCTGTCTCGTCCTTACAAATATTTCCCATTAGTCCTACCAGCTTCGCAAAGATGCAGGTGGCGCGGGTAGTGGTGCGAGACAGCGGCGTCAGCCGTTACGTCATCACTTCCCGAAACGGGACCAAGGCCGTTGAAGGTCGCGCGAGCCGGTGCATGGCCCGCGTGAGTCACGAGCCGTGAGTCACACGTCGTTTTTAGTGCCACCCGCCAAGTCTTTCCCCACTCGGGATCGCCAGGAACGATAAAATGTAACGCACAACTTGGAACACGGCACCACCACACTCGCGCATACTTTTTTGTTCTATTACCTTCCATTTCCGCGGAAACGGCCTTTCCCGCAAGCTGGAATCCGTGGTTGCCTCACTCGTTAATTAGGAGAAATTAAGGAAAAACGCTTTTCCAGATGAAATCGAGGACTAACTCCCTCTTTGCGGGAGTAAATTAGAGAGTCTCCCCTGTGGCTCCATTTCTGAAAGTTCAAGTGCTCCCACTTTGGAATACACACTCCCAAAGATGTTTGCGCGTTTTTTTTAACGTATCTTGTCCCCAAACAATCATCGTAACCTGCCTTTCTGGCGTTTCCCGTATTGAAAACTCAGCGCTCGTTATGCGTTCTTCAAAAGAGTGCTATGTCACGCTGATAGAGCGCAGGCGCTGTTTGCGACTTGAAATGAACCGGGCGCGCAATCTTCAAGAAAGGAAAGGAACACAAGATAGATCATGGATTACGTACGGGGGACAAAATAAGCTCGGAAAGATGTAAAGTCTTCTTTGAGTGTATGTTCACTGTGATATTGTCCTCTAACGGTGAAGGTATTTTAACGCCGAGTACGGAAATATCTCTAGCAAGCGGAGTTCATTTCGGGAGAGGAAGTTATTTACGCGCGAAGGATGGAGTTGCTGCGACTAAACTATTTCTAGAGCGCAGAATTGTTGCGGTACTCATGCTGGTGTTATGCGGCCCGATATTCCTTTGAAGAGAGTTGGCTTTTGCATTCTGAAGGATGCAAAGTTTCGCGACATGTTACAAAAAAAAAACATCTAGAGGATGGAATAATCCTGAATTTGTTTTCTTGCGACCCTGCCGGAGGGCGCTTCACTTTTTCTTTATCCTGTGTTTACGAATATTGCGGGTAATGGTAGGCACATTCATTCATTCATTCATTCATTCATTCATTCATTCATTCATTCATTCATTCATTCATTCATTCATTCACTAATTCATTCATTGAATACACGAATGGAAAACAATAGTCGTCCTGTCTGCTGTGTGTTTTAACCCATGTCGGTTGTAAAAATTTTTCGCACCAACACGAAATCCCGAACACGTCCTTAAAAAGGAAAGATCAAGGACGAACTCGAGGAGTCGTCTCACGCGTACCTCGGCTCGTGTGAATCACAATCTCTGAGTCACGCTCGCCTCGTTAACGAAGCTCGCGGTCCTTTTCCTGGCCTTCCAGAGCGCCGAACCAACCCGGTCGTTGCCGCAGCAGCCGCATATAACGCGCGCACGCGGGAGCCACGGGAAAATCCACTTAACCTTTCCCTATTTTCGGCTCCCCATTCAGCAGCGCATTTCCCATGGATTCACTTCCCCAAAACCGTTTTCCGGCCGGCGCCGACGTCACGAGCGACGGGAAGGGGGTGCTAGCTGCGTTTGCCAATCGACCCGGGGCAGCCCCGGGTGCGGTTTCTAGTTGAGAGGCAAACAAAAAAATGAGAGAGGCACGGAGTTTCCCACAAAAACCACTAGGGGGAACGGTGGCACTGCAATCGCTGAGCTACCGTGGGGAACTATGGCTTAGAGCGACACGCATTATTTCCCCGATCACCGTGTTTGTGGCTTGAAACGTTCCGGTGACGTTGTTTTATTATATGTTTCACCTTTTTTCTAAATCTTGTGGTTTACATGCCGTGGTTGCTTAGTGCCTATGGTGCTGGACGGCTAAGCCCGAAGTCGCAGGATTCGAATCCCGGCCATGGCGGCCGCATTTCGATGGGGACGAAATGCTGAAACACCCGTGCACTTAGATTTAGGCGCACGTTAAAGAACCCCAGGTGGTCCAAATTTCCGGAGTCCCCCACTACGGCGTGCTTCATTATCGAATCGTGGTTTTGGCACGTAAAACCCCATGATTCAGATCTTCTGGGGTTAGCTTCTGGACGATGTTCAGGCAAGTTCGCGCGCTACGCCCGTCATCCCCATGCTATAGCGGCTATAGGCCTCCGTAACTCCGACACCATCACAGTTCCCTTCTAGAAATGCGTTTTTTTTTTCTTGTAAGAAACCCTGTAAGGAGAGAGAGAGAGATCGACCCAGTGACCACTAGTGTCTGAAGGACTGGCTAAAGGGCTGGCCTCTAGACTAGCGCTATCCTCTCCTCTCCGCCCGCTTCCCTCCTCAGACGTGTTTTCGTCGTAAAAGACGACGTACAGCGCGAAGGACAAAGACCACGAGAGACGACACACACTGCGCTGTGAACTAGGGTGGTTGCTTGGGCTAGTTGGTAATTCATGATAAAAAACGACAGTAACGATAAAAACGTCTCTCGCGGTCGTTGTCCTTCGTACTGTACGTCGTTCTTCATTATGAATTACCAACTAGCCCAAGCAACCATCCTAGTTCACAGCGCCGTGTATGTCGTCTCTAGCAGTCCTTGTCCTTCGCGCGGTACGTCGTTTTCCATCATGAATCATCAACTAGCCCAAGCAACCACCCTAGTTCACAGCGCAGTGTATGTCGTCTCTCGCAGTCCTCCTTCGCGCGGTACGTTGGTTTCCATCATGAATCACCAACTAGCCCAAGCAACCACCCTAGTTCACAGCGCAGTGTATGTCTTCTCTCGAAGTCCTTGTCCTTCGCGCGGTACGCCGTCCTCCATCATGAATTACCAACTAGCCCAAGCAACCACCCTAGTTCACAGCGCAGTGTATGTGGTCTCTGGCAGTCCTTGTCTTTCGCATCGGTACGTCGTTTTTCATCATGAATTACCAACTAGCCCAAGCAACCACCCTAGTTCACAGCTATTGACTATTGACTATTGTTGACTATTTGACTATTGTTGCGCGTAACATCGCGTTACCGTGTGCATTTCTTTTCTCTTTTTTTTCTTTTTTTTCTCTCTCTTCCTTCTCCTTTTATTTCCTTTACCCCTTTCCCCAGCACAGGGTAGCCAGCCGGTATTCACACTGGCTAACCTCCCTGTCTTTCCTTCACTTTTGTCTCTCTCTCTCTCTCTCTCTCTTGTTCACAGCACAGTGTACGTCGTCTCTCGCAGTCCTTGTCCTTCGCGCGGTACGTCGTTTTCCATCATGAATTACCAACTAGCCCAAGCAACCACCCTAGTCCACAGCGCAGTGTATGTGGTCTCTGGCAGTCCTTGTCTTTCGCATCGGTACGTCGTTTTTCATCATGAATTACCAACCAGCCCAAGCAACCGCCCTAGTGTTTTCGTCGCCTTGCGGGCTCCGCCTCGGGCAGACGCTGGAGGGAAGCCGCGCGCGCCGAGAGTGTAGTACGTCTACATTGTAGCCGCGCCGTCTGGGCTCGCGCGCGCCGCTTTGCTGCTTCCTTCCGCTTCGCTCTCTGCCGTCGAGACGACCGAGCTGGCGCTACCGCGGCGCCGCATCGTCGGCAGTTGCGTGCATCACTGCCGGAGCTTTCTGCGCTTTCTCGGAAGACATTGCGAGAAAAAGAGAAAAAAAGTAGAGCGCCACTCGAACACTGTGTTAAAAGGAGCGCGAACGATAAGTACCGCGGACAAAGAAGAGAGCGATAGACATTTATCACGATGGAAAAGCTGGGAAGTTGACCTGAATGGAAGTTGTGGGCTGCTGCACCTCATTGGGGATGGTTACGGGAGTAAAAGATAGATAGATCTATCTATCTATCTATCTATCTATCTATCTATCTATCTATCTATCTATCTATCTATCTATCTATCTATCTATAGATAGATAGATAGACAGACAGACAGACAGACAGACAGACAGACAGACAGACAGACAGACAGACAGACAGACAGACAGACAGATAGACAGATAGATAGATAGATAGATAGATAGATAGATAGATAGATAGATAGATAGATAGATAGATAGATAGATAGATAGATAGATAGATAGATAGATAATTGTTGATGGTGATGATGAAGATGGTGGTGAGTGAACTTGAAGGACACATAACTCTTTAGTGGCTCAAAGCTATAGACCGCTCTCGTGCGAAGATTAGATTAATGCCTTTAGGACGTCTCGCCGGCAAGAATCCGGCCAAGGTCCCAATAGAATATCTGACAGACAAATGGTGATTGGTAAATTTGAACAAAGGGATGTATCAACGAGTGGTCGTTGCGCAGCACATCGCGTGAATCACGATCACGGGGACGTGCAAAACTGGACACGCGCAGTTTTTTTACTTCCAACTGTGCTACAGAAAACCCAGAATAGCCGCGATATAAAAATTCGGGTGTCTGAGATGTGCCACTTGAATGTCGATAAGTGAGCGGGGGTAAAGCCTAATCACAGCTATACGGATGCACCCTATCTTCAGCTCTCATCAGGGCCTGTCGCGCTAAGTACAAGGTGACTTATGCTGACAACACGAAACTCGTCCTGTTTCACGTGTCCATTCGTCATCCGGGTTACTTCTTGCGCAAAGCCCTGTATATATACTTACCAAATGCAATAACCAGTTCACACCAAACTTTTATTAAGAAATACCAGGTTAAGCTAGATAGGCCGATTGCACTTCTGGAGTGCCCTAAGAGTTCAGCTGATGATGCTAGTGACTCGAAAGCCGAAAACTACGCTAAAACAATATACGTGTATGGATGGTGGCGCCGCCGCGTTTCGATTCCCGCGCCAGCTTCCCATGACGTCATGGATTTGTGACGTCGCTAAGCGTTTATCAGTGCAGAAGGGAGGAACCATCTGTCCAGTCTCACCTTTCCTCGCATGCTGTTTCTTTTCTCTATATGACAGGGGTGCTTCTCAGTGAAACAATTATACTGTGACGTTCGATTATACAAGTCCTACAGTGCAACTTTCCGAAACTCGCCCTGAAAGAAAACGGCTCAAATAGATAAGTAGTTTGCAATCAGTGACGTCTGCGTGGGGTGACCGGAGCGTGGGCCTGGGCGCGGAATAAAAAAAAATAAGTAACTGCTATATTGGGGATCCATTTCCCCAGTAGTCATCAGCCTTTTATCTTTCTGCAGAAGACGCGAAAAAATAGAGTTTCGAGCTAATACTGTACTAGTCCAGGCCGTTCTATCGTTTCGCTTTAATCTCTCGGTCAGTGCCCCGCTAAGTCTGCGATAATTCTCCAGATTCAAGATTTGGTTCTCGCGCGTGAGCGCCCTAGAATTCAATTAGTTGGATTGAAGGCCGACGTATAAGCGGATAAAACCGGTATCTCTGTTTTCCCTTATCACCATACTCACTGACGGGAAACACACGTATACCGTCGCGCCAGCGGATCGCGCGTTGTTATCGGTCCTTCAGAAGAGGGCGTTCCAGTGAGAGTCCGAAAGATTGCTGAGAAATTTGACAACTGGGGCGTATACACTCACGGTATGCCACGGCAAACGGTATGGAGTCGGGCGGTCGTAGCAAAAGAAGCCGATTGCATTGGGTGCTTATCGGTATTATTGCCGGCCCATATCACGTTGCACCGTGCGAGTTCCGCGTTCGTTCATGGCACGCAAAATGCATCATCGTCAGGTTTATTTTTTTGAAAAAGGACGCTCAAGTTGTTGTTATTTATTGTGCGATGACCAAGTGGGAAAACAGGTCACCGAAGGGTTAGCTACCTGAGAGATAGATAGATAGATAGATAGATAGATAGATAGATAGATAGATGGATAGATGGATAGATGGATAGATAGATAGATAGATAGATAGATAGATAGATAGATAGATAGATAGATAGATAGATAGATAGATAGATAGATAGATAGATAGATAGATAGAAGGCAGGGATGTTAACCAGTCAAGATTCTGGTTGGCTACCCTACGCTGGGGGAAGGGAGAAGGGGAAGAGAGAGAAGGGAGAGAGACAGTATAGAGAGAGACAGTATAGAGCCGCACACGGACAGTACTTGAGTGAAAGCCGCTCGGGCAGAACAAACGTTCTCAGAAAGCACGAAAGTGCCTTCACTGCCTTCTGAGCTGGGGATCAGAAGGCAGTGAATCATCAAAAATGTTACTTTACACTCCTGCTCCTAAGGAATGTAGGAAATAAACAGAACGAACCAGTGTAAAAAGATAAGCGTTATTAGTAAGTTGCCTTCCAACAATGCCGAAAATGCCACTTGTAACGTGACAGATGGCACCGTAAGGCCAGTAAAGGTCTCACGATGGAGGCAGGTGGCGACGCCACCTTGAAATTCGCGCACTACGTCGTCGTGACGTCACTGATTCTGAGGACGTCTCCTCGAGCTAAGTTTGTTTCTCAAGGCTCGGGAAGGGCTACGTTGCATGCTCAAAAAAATACGAAGGCATAACTTAGCAAGTTTTTCGAATTTTGTTACTAAGCAACAACGCTCCTCTTAAAGAAAGAAAGAAAAAAAACATACATGGATATTCGCAACGCCACGGTGACGTATATACACTGACGTACGTAGTTTCGGCTATTTATGGAACTTTTTACTCTTCTAATAATCAAGCTATCAACGCAACATTAACGAGGGCAGGCTTTGCATCATTTCCTTTTCATTCGAACATCCAAATATTGGAACGACCTTGGGCACGATATCGCTGCCGTGACCAGTTCATCAGCCTTCATGGAAACAATCATGCCTCGCGATACTCAGTGTAACAAAAAATTTCAATATTTTTTCACCCCACCTCACATGTAATACGCCATGCAGAGGTCTTTAAGGAAATCAAGTAAAATGGTAAGTTTATAAAGAGGGAGAAACAGACGCTCTTCAGTAAATGCTGAAGTTTCCCTGGCCTTCTCTGGCATGCCACTGAAGATAATATCGCTGATGCACGAAAATGAAAATGGGATTTATCAGTCTCGACTGAATTTAGTGTTTCACTTTAGTGTCCCTTTAACTTCGACAGCGTCACATGCGCTCACTCCGCACCCCCCCCCCCCCGCCCCCTTACATAACTGATCAGTCTACCGAAACATTACTTATTCTTGATAAGCAGCATAGGTCAATCTCGCAGATTAGCGTGGGGGAAAATCATTTCTACACATTCGACCGTTATGACAGGGCTGCATATTACGTCTGCCTCTGGGAAGAGAGAGGGCATCGACCATGCAATTTCCAACAAACATTACTAGACTGAACGCTGGCGCTAGTGTCGGTGCGAGGCTGCAAGTATCGCTGTCCAGCCGTCTTGGTGATTGATGGCTAGTACAGCATGCATTTCCCTAATCTTTGGGCTTCTTACTTGAAACGGCTCTGATACTTTGTCAATAAGTCATTCTGAACGAAATATTGCGTTATAAACGTAAAAACTCGCAGTCACTTTGCATGCCTGTGCGCTGAGCCTTGTTGCATTCAGCGTCTAGAAATGTAAGGCTGCGTCATAGTTTAGGCCGATAAATTCAGATAACGCGCAGTGATAAAGATGATGACGTTGAGGAGGAGGAGGATGGTATTTTATATGAGTTCTTGCTTCCCGAAGCTCCGCTGGTCTTGGAAAACATCGAGGCAAATCCGCTGTATAACGTGAACAAACTTCACATGGCCAAATGGCACACAGTGAACGGCAATAAAAAATTCTGCCTTGTGGCAGGAAGTTTACAGAGCGACCCCCACGGATGAAGCACGGGGTCGCGGGATCGAATCCCGGCCCCCGCGGCCCCATTTCGATGGGGGCGAAATGCAAAAACGCCCCTGTCCCGTGCATTGGGGACACGTTAAATAACGCCACGTGGTGAAAATTATTCCGGAGGCCCCCAGTATGGCGTGCCTCACAATCAGATCGTGGTTATGGGACGTAAAACCCTAGAATATTTAGTGGCAGGAGCATCGAGTGACACTCTTGTTCTTTTTTTTTTTTTGCACAGCACTTCCGGTTCACCTCCTGAGACGACCGGGGAGGAAATTCAATATGAATCATAAAAATAGAAAAAAATATATAGTACAGTACAAAATGCCTGGCTTTCATTACAAATATGATGTAAGATCATAAGTTTAGTTACAAGTTGAGTTACTGAAGTTTCTGGAATGATCACAATTACTTTTAAATGATGATTACCGCTCACCAAATCACAGAATTGTAGACTTTAGAGACCCGCCACGTGAGCACGACTTTGTCGAAATTCTTGGAAACCCGGAAGTAGAAAGCTGAAGTAATGACGTCGCTAATGACGTCACGCACAAGATGGTGGCATGATATTTACCCGCCTAATTAATGGAGAACAGTTGCCTCCGAGTTCAGTTCGTGCGTTGCATTCGCCTAAAGTTAACCTAAGCAATACCAATATCGAGGTGCGAGTGCCCCTAAGAAACACCTAAGTCAAACTTTAGGGTCGCCTACCATTTTTTTTCATACCTGTGGTGCGCAACACTGTAAGTGAGCCGGAGCCCGTGAGGTACGCGCACTTTATCGGCATTACACTTGCAAAAAAAAAGATGCAAACAGGCAACGGGCGCCGGTGCCAAACGTTGCAGACACATTACTGCGGAGTGTGCAATGCTGTCCAGGTGTCAATTGATGCTTGAAATAACGGTGCAATCATTCGAATTGGGAGGCTACTGGGTGCCCCACTCTGCACGGAAATGCGGAGATGAAATGCGTGTAGAAGACGAGGCGTGGTGGAGAACGTACGGGGGAGGGAGGGGGGGGGATGCGGCGTATAGGATGAGGCTGCTGCTGCCGCGCGCCGTGTTTATATTGGCACCAGAGAGGCAAGGAATACCCGTGGCCCAGACGCTTTCCCAACAGGCGTTCTTCTTTGAGCCCACGAGGAGCCCCGCCGTGAGTGTGAGGCCTTGAGGGTACAACACGCGACAAATGTCGCGCAATCCTTGTGATCTGCCCGCCCTGCATGCTTGTCTTGTTTGTTTAACGTCCGCAGCTTAAGTATAGATGTGTGTAGCGATAATGAGAGAAACAGGAGGGAGAGAAAGGCGGGAAGGTTAAAGGAACGCTAGAAAGAGGGAGAGAGAGGGGGAGGGAGGGAGGGGGGAGAGAGAGGGGGAGGGAGGGAGGGGGGAGAGAGGGGGGAGGGAGGGAGGTAGAGTGAGAGGGAGAGAGAAATATTTTACCATTGTTGGTAAAGTACCCTCCTAATATGTTGAAAAATCACTTGCCGTGAGAAAAAGGCTCGCTACGCCGGAGAACACGCATAAAGCGAGACTGGTGGCGACGCTGCCTTCAAGTTCCCGTACTAGCCCGCCATGACGCCACGGTATTTCGCAGCGTCTTCTCGGGCCCAGCTAACTCTTTGTCAGCAAAAACGGGCTCAGTTGCCTTCTAAAAGAGTCACAGACTGAATGTGGCCTCTGTAGAGAATTATTGCTCGGCCACTACAGCACCGATGCTCAAGAATGCTTAGAAATCTGTGTCGTCACGCTTGCGTACTGGCACTAAATGGGGCTCCGCTGCGAAATTACAGAACAAGTGAAACTTTCGCCTTCGTTTTCTCTACTGATACTCAGTGTATTACCGCGACATTACGAAAAACATAGATTAAAAATTTTTTTTCAGTATAAACTAATCTAGTGCTCCTCTTTTGCGTACCTTTAAAGGAAGGAGTATACTGAGACACATAATTGCAAAGTTTAATAAGCCCTACGACACGCCTCACGCACTTAAATGCATGATACTTAGAAAATATGAAGGTTGGGGAACACTTACGACAAATTTTAATTAGCTACTGATGTTGGTTTTGAAACGCCGGGCCTTGTGTCGACTTTATCGTGGCGTCATTGCACAGAGTAAGATTTACTGATGTCGCACAGCAATGGGGCCATGAATGAATGAATGAATGAAGCAATGCTTTTTTTTTATTTCTCATAGGAATCAATAAGCTTGCTCATAAATTAATAAACAAGAATGCCGACTGTGTTCCTTTTGGTTGCGCTCCCGTGCATAGCACCCACAGTGATCGCAGCAATGGAAAAAAGCTGGTGAACCATGACGTAATGACGCATGCGCCTCCTGCATTTCGAGACCTAAACTGATTCATAAGAACCATAGCCTCTGATATCGCAAAGGCTGCGGTGGAATCTCGGAGGCCACTGTAGAAACATGTTGCAGTAAGGAATTTCGTTGCTCTGATGGTTGCCAGTGCTTCTGTCTGTAATACAGATGACTTGAACCTTCGTGTAACGCAAAGAGGGAAAAAAGCACATAAAAAATAAAAAAAAAGGAAATGTGAGTACGTAGTTAATCACAGGTTCTTCCACTGCTGCTTGCCTAAAGAGTACCACTTCATGCCTATAGGTAACAAACTCGGACCCTGTTACCGTGGAAACATTTGACTGGCGAAGAACAATCTAATGCTATCTTCGGCTGGTCGTTTCTGAGCACTCTGGAGCGCTCTCGCGAGCGCCGTTGTCTTCGGCTGGTTGAAAGAGGGTGCGCGCCCTGCGTTCGGCTGGTTCTTCTCGATTGCTCTCCTCCACCTTCGAGCGCTCTGAGGCGCTCCGAGCCCTGTCGTCGGAGCAGTCATCGAGATTGAAACGTCATCGCAGCGCCGCGTCGCTGCTGTTGGCGGCGGCCCACCGTAACCTTGGCAACCTAGGCCACTGCATGCTGGCGTCTCGACGAACGTTCGTCCCGCCAGCACGTCCGCCGGTTTTTCCGGCAGCGCTGGGAGCTTTGGATAGGCGAAACATCGGACGTTGGCAGTAGTCACGTGGCTTCGCATCAGCAATTTCTTCCTCCGAGAGCGAGTCGCACGTTCGGCTTGCGCGCTTGTCCCCTACCTTTGAGCTCGGGAAACGACCGAACTACCCGACTCTGCTTCGGGGCATACAGGCGACCAGTCGAAGATACCATAAGTGTGCAACTGGTTTCGGGATGACAGGGGAACCCAGAAAATGTGAACGCGTGAAAAATGCACACGAACGCATAACTCGAGGTTTTATAATGGGCACACGTGAAGGAAAAACTTACATTGTTTGGAGTTTTTGCCTCGTCCCCCCAAAATATAATCGTCGTCTACCTTGTCTGAATTTTTTTCCGTCACACTCTGTGCTCCCGGTATACCTTCGGGTCACCCAGTTGAAAATGACAACAGAGGTTGTGTTCAGTACTACAGAAATTTCTGTTGTACAACAGGATTTTTCTGTAGTAACTACAGATTCCTGATGGAGCGACAGACTTTTCTGATGTACAACAGACATTTGTTGTTGCTACTACAGAAGTACAGTCTGTCGTATGTCTGTTGTTACAACAGAAAGCTGAAGCTCTACAACAGATTTTTGTAGTACTACAGAAATTTCTGTTGTACAACAGGATTTTTCTGTAGTAACTACAGATTCCTGATGGAGCGACAAACTTTTCTGATGTACAACAGACATTTGTTGTTGCTACTACAGAAGTACAGTCTGTCGTATGTCTGTTGTTACAACAGAAAGCTGAAGCTCTACAACAGATTTTTGTAGTACTACAGAAAAAATTGTCATCACTACAGGCACCCTGTTGTCCCAACAGAAATGTTCCTGAAGTAACCCGAAAAACTTCTGTAGTGCTACAGAGAGCTGTTGAAATACTACAGAAACCTATTGTGGCAACAGGCCCCCAATTCTCACAACAGAAGTGTTCCTGAAGTAATGCGACCAACTTCTGTTGTACTACAGAAAAATGTTGTTGTACGACAGAAGCCTATCATTGCAACAGGCCCCCAGTTGTCATAACAGAAGTGTTCCTGAAGTAATGGACAAACTTCTGTTGTACTACAGAGAACTGTTCCACAACGGAAACCTATCGCCGCAACATGTACCCAATGATGACAACAGAAGTGCACTGAAATTGTGTGATGCGACAAGCTTCTGTAGTGCCCGGTTGAAAAAGACAAAAGGAATTCCTGTCGCAACTACAGAAATTCTGTTGTACGACAGAAGTTGTTGACATTTCTCAATTGGGAGACATTTCTGACATTACGACAGAAATTCTGATTTCGCAACAGAAGCATTCTGTCGCGACAACAAGAGTTCTGAAGTCGGAACAACAGCTTTATATCCTGACAGCGACTCCGACGTTACGACACCAATTCTGACGTCGCAGCAGAAACATTCGGTCGCGACGGCCAAGAGTTCCGAAGTCGCAGCAGAAGCGCTTTCCGTCGCGGCCCTTTAAAATTGTATGTTAGTTTCGCATCGGTGGTGTACACTGTACTTTTCTCTTGCGCGGTATTCAATCGCGCTTCTCTGAAGCCGGCAATGCTGATGGCACCGACACCGGTAATAAAGTCGACGTGGCGAATAGTTATAATTGTACCGTGACGACGCGGCACCAGCAACGCCCTACCGGTACCTTACCTACCGGCCTCCTCAACATCGGCCGCTGATCAAAATCATACCATCCGCGGGAATGGCTGCGTATCCGTTTTTTTTGGTAAGATGTGGCACACAGGCTTGTGGACTTACATGTGCTGTTACACTGACACATTAGGTAATTTCCCAGGAATATTTCACAAGCTTATGCGAAGCGGAAAAGAAGATTTGGGTTGTTCCACAAAGTTGCGTGAAAAGCTGTCTCGCTCGGGTCTCATTAATCTGGTACAGTGCTGCCGTGAGAAGCCAGTATGCTGTCAGAAAGAACTCTCATCCACGAATGTTCATGTAGCTATTTTGCATTGAACACACGAATTATATGCGCGCTCAAAAGTGTAAAGAACGAGAGACAACTGTCGAAACTAGCAGTAATAACCCTAAAAGTCAACGTTGTCTATTTCCGAATTTCTTATTTAATATGGATATCGTACATCAAAATCGATGTTCTAGCACTGCAAGATGTACCTGGCGATGGTACGAACACTCTTGCTCTTCTAGAGATGCGGCACTTGACGCGGTGGAGTGATAGCGGATCTTGGCTCTCAAAATGCAAATGTAAACATCAGCGCATCGGCTCGTCGTACTGTTCACATGGCCAAAACGTACACTCGAAAAGCATGTCAGAAGAGGCTTGTTCGAACGGCCACGTTTGCGATGAGCTCCGCTGGAAACAGCGCATCGGCCCTTGGCCGAGGATCACACCAACCGTCGTCGACCGATTCCGGTAATTATAAAGTCGTTCTTCCTCGTCTACCGACTGGCAACACCGTCCTCAATTCAGTTTTCCTGCATGCTGACCTGGCAGGGCGGCCGTATCGAGCCCCGGACTTTCGCGATGCTCTCCTTTCAGTGCTAAATGCATCTGAAATACTCGGCGCTGGACAATACCAGATGAGCCATTTGTGGTTGGTAACATGTGTTAATAGCATCGCGAAACAGAAACTTGTCGACAAAGGCGAGTTGTTGGTGAAAGGCCTCAAGTGCCTTGTCATTGACCCGGAATGCAAGAATGTCAAGATGAAGCTTCTTTGGCTTCCCCCACACCTCGAACAGAGACGGATTGTTGAAGCGCTAGAGCCATATGGCACAGTGCAGTCCATCACGAGAGAAATGTGGCGGTGTGACGGCATGGAGGGCTGGCAAATGACTAACCGAGACGTGGCGTTCACATTGAAAGATGGCGTTTCTGCCGGTAATCTGCCACATCTGTTGAGCATATATGGCCACCAGTGCCTTATCTTGGTACCTGGCCGACCACCACTTTGCCTCCGGTGCAACAGAGTGGGGCATATCCGGCGACAATGTCGAACACCACGCTGCAGTAACTGTCACCGCTATGGTCACCCTGCAGATGCATGCGTCGGAACCTACGCTGACAAGCTTCGTGGAAATCGACCGGCTGAGGCTGATACCATCACCGATCATCTCATGGACGTGAGCGAAGTTGTGGATGCAACTGGAGAAACACTCCCTGAGACTCATCCACAAGAACAGATTAAACCGTCATCGGCTGACATTAGCCTCAGCCAGAAGCCTGCGAGCGAGGAGGAGACTAAGGCACCTGACGACGAACCAACTGTGTCTTGGGCAGAACCTCCACCAGTTCAAGATCGCCCACTGCCTGTGGAATCTGGATCGATGTGCGAGGCCGCCAAGAAGCGTCCAGCGCCATCCGACAACCCATCGCCCTCGACAGAGGAAGCTCGCGTTCCCAAGGTGTCAAAGTTGACAAAACCGCTCCGGGGAACACCTACACCTGCTGATGTCCCTTGTGTTAACGTGCACCAAAAAGTCCATAGTGCATCACCTCATCGAGAAGGGAGTGGTGCACCTCTGGAGCAGCGTTTAGACGCTGCACCTACATAGGTAATCATGGCGGGCGCTCTTCCCTTCCATTTTGGCACTTTAAATGTCCGTGGCTTACGAAGTAAGCGACGGCAAGTACAGCTTCTTCATTTGTTACGCAATAGAAAATTAGATATTGCTGCTATCCAAGAAACAAAGATTGAATCCGACGAAAACACAGAAGTAGCTCTATCTCCATTCATATCTGACTATAATGTTTGTGTCAGCCATGCAGTAGGTGTTTCCGCAGGCTGTATGTTATTTGTTAGCAAAAATTTACAGTGTGATTTCCTACATTTGTTTACAGATAGGGAAGGGCGCCTAATCTGCTGCGATATTGATATCAGTGGCACGAGCTTTAGATTTGTGTGTGTTTATGCCCCGAACAACTTACGTGAACGCGAGTGTTTCTTCCTATCTCTAGAAAATCATTTCTGTACTGATCGTGCATTGGTCCTCTTTGGAGACTTTAATTGTGTATGTAACGCGCAAGATCGTACGTCGCTGAAGCTGAGACATGATCCCAGTAGTGATGCGTTGCAACGCCTGATATGTGATTATCAGCTTGTGGACATTGGGGAAAATGAAAAGGCGGGATGTCGATATACGCACTTCCAGGGTACCTCGCATGCAAGGCTTGACCGAATTTACGTTTCACTTAGCGCGCTACCTCTTATTCATGGTTACACTGTGCATCCTATATTCTTTAGTGACCATTGCCTAGTCTCAGCATCTTTTGGCAGCCGTCGGCACCAAAGTCGGCGTATGTGCTGGGAGCTGTGGAAATTTAATAACCAGTTACTTTCGCGCGAGCGTTTCTTAAATCGTATTACTGAGCTTATAGCTCATGTGTCTTGCCGCAAAGACTTGCCACTCTTTGCTTTGTGGGAATTATTCAAACAGGAAGCTAAAATGATAGCTATCGAAGAATCATCAATATTAGCCTTTGAAAAAAAGAATAATTACAAAGTATTGTATAGACTTTTGAGTGAGTTGCATGAGCTTGAATGCATACATCCGGGTCAATATATTGAGGATATTCACAAGGTCAAGGCACAGTTACAAACTTTGAACGCAGAAAAATACAGAGGTGCACTAGTGCGGGCGCGAGAGCAGCGTTTCCTGGAAGAACAGCCTTGCAGTAGGGCCCTTGGTGATGAGCGCCGACACGCGCTGTCTAAACAAATACTAGAGATAGAGTATGGTGGAATCATTGTTAACGAGCCTACTCTAATAACTAAAGCATTTTTTGAACATTACCAAAAACTATTCCGAGACCATATGCCATTGGATACAGATGCTGCCAAAAAAATTGTATCGTTGCTGCCCCAGTTAAATCAGGATGAGTACGATTATACAAACGAAACCATTGATATCAATGAGGTAACTTCATGCATCGATTCGTTAGCGAAGGGCAAAACGCCCGGCCCGGATGGCCTTACTGCCGAATTTTATCAGTGTTTTCGTTCCCTCTTATCACCATTATTACTTCAGGTGTACCGAGAGGCCTTGGAAGTAGGGTACCTAACCGCCACAATGTACGAAGGACACACCGTCCTTATAGCCAAAACCGATGATGAACAGAAATTGCAAAAAGTTGACGGATATCGTCCTATCTCCTTATGCAATGTGGATTATAAGATTTTTGCTAAGGTATTAGCTAACCGTTTGCAATTTGTAGTAACATCTGTGGTCGGTGATCATCAGACATGTGGCATCAGGGGACGGTCCATTCAGACGAACATTCATGTTGCGAGATCGGTGCTAGAGTGTGTAGCTGAGGGGATTGGACAGGTGGCAATGGTACAGCTAGATCTGGCTAAGGCGTTCGATAGGGTGAATCACTCATTCCTGTTTACTTTACTAGAGCATATAAATATCGGATCTCTGCTCCTTAGAGGTGTGAGGATATGTTATGCTAATGGCTCAACGCGGCTTATAGTGAATGGCTCTCTCTCCGATCCGATTAGGCTTTCATCATCAGTACGACAAGGATGCCCATTGTCACCGCTTCTGTTCTGCTTGTATTTAGAGCCACTTTGTATGCGCATTCTTAAAGAACAAAATTTCCAAGGGTTTAAATTACTGACTAATGAGGTTCGGGTTCTTGCGTATGCAGATGACGTGGCCTTTTTCTGTACCGATAAAAAGAGTGTAAACACTGCTCTTGCAATTACAGAAGAATTTTGTGCTGCTTCTGGTGCAAGCGTTAACTTTGAAAAAAGTTCAGGTTTTTGGTTTGGATTATGGGCCACAATGCCATCACATTACGCAGGAATTCAATGGAAAGAAGACCTGCGTTATTTAGGTGTGCCTCTCTCACAGTATAGAAATAGCAACGCTCATTGGTCGGGAGAAGTTGGCAAAATTCAACGTAAAGTGAATTCATGGCGAGGGCGGAATTTGTCCGTGTTCTTTCGTGCTGAAGTGTGTAACGTTTTCTTAGCTTCCCGTCTTATGTATGTGCTCCAAGTACTGCACTGCTCAAGACTTCGCCTTCAGGCACTGCATCGCGTATTTGCAACATTCATTTGGAGTTCGAGCTGTGAATGGATGCGGCGCGACAATCTGTTTCTCCCCCTTGAACGTGGTGGTCTAGGATTAGTACACCTCTTCGTCAGGCAAATTGTTTCTCGTCTGTTTTTCTTTCGAGACAGTGACCATCCGTTCTTGCGTGAAATGTTGCAACTGCGTTTAGTTCATTATGTTCCTAACATAGTAGTGTCATCAAATGTCAAAGATGTCCCACAGGCTCCTTGGGGCTTTCTCAAGGAGGTTGTTGATACATTTCTTTTCTTGAAAGTTAGATTCAGCCTGGAGTACGTGTTCACAGCGAGTCGAAAAGCAATTTCTGCGGCACTGGTTGACTCTATTTTCCCAGATCCTTTGTATCGTGCACCTTACTTAAATCGACCTTATCAGGATGTACTTAAACGCGTACGAAAAATGTGTGTGCCTCCTGGAGTTAAAACATTTTTCTTTAAATTACATTCGGAAACACTCCCTGTTAAAACTTGGTTGAATTCGAGGGGTTGCTTTGTGCCATGGTCAACAAACTGTCGGCTCTGTCCACGTGCCGAAACCATAGATCACTGTTTCATAGACTGTAGGGATGCTGTATTTTTTTGGGACATTCTCCAACGGACACTTAAAAAGGACATTGACATAACTCCATACTCAATTAGGTTTCTACCGTTTAACGTTACAGGTGGTCCTCCCTACGACATGTTCATTGTACTTGGTTTATATAGCCTGTGGAGAAGTAGACTCTGCGATCGCCATGCCGAAAGCCCGCGAACTACAAAATCCTTTTTTCGCGAAAGTGCTGCGTATGTAAGAAGTGTGTACGCTGTGCAGGAACCTCCGCCAGACTGGATGCACTTGTTGGATGCATGTGTGTGTTTGCCTGAGTTTTAAGTGTGTAGCTGTGTCCACTTTCTAATACACCTTCAGTTTTCTTTTCCATGTAATAAAGAAAAAAAAAATCAGGGGTGGTGCACTGGTAAGATGCCGGGCTCGGAATCGTGAGGTCG
Organism: Dermacentor albipictus; assembly: GCF_038994185.2. NCBI lineage: Eukaryota > Metazoa > Arthropoda > Arachnida > Ixodida > Ixodidae > Dermacentor > Dermacentor albipictus. The sequence goes on from NC_091826.1 coordinate 31,061,229, forward strand.
CATGTTCGAATCCTAGGCGACGACGTTTTTTTTTTAATTTTTTTTACTTTAATGTTTTTCTTTTTTGTACTAACAAATTTACATAACCTTACGGACGTCTCTGTCAATTTTTAATTAAATATTGATCAAGAACTACACAACTTTCTACTACAGGATGTCACACTACAGACAACAGAACTGCAGACAACAGAACTACAGGCAACAGAACTACAGAAACAACGTCCCAAAATACGACAGACTCTTAAAATTTCCTGTTGTGTTTTTCAACTGGGCACGAACCGCGGACTTGCATCACAGCATCCTTGCCTTCCTATAAGAACAAAGGAGCCGGCGGAGAGTGTTTGCCGACACGCACGCAACATTGACGACCGTTATTGTTTGGGAGCAATATAAACCCCGAATATTGTGTTAGAAAAATATTGACACGGTACTTACAGTTGGCGTATTAGCTACTTTGGCAACCAAGCACGGCCCTTGCTCAAAGAGCCAACTTTCACGGATCCATTCGAAGTGAAGGCTCATATACAGGATGTCGCCACGAGAAAATGGACTGACAGAAAAGAAAGGTGCAAATGAGAACATTATTATTATTATTATTATTATTATTATTATTATTATTATTATTATTATTATTATTATTATTATTATTATTATTAGAATTCGTTATGGAAAAGGACAAAGAAGGTACTATATCCCCCACCTGTTCAATAACCTTCCCAGTGCTGTACTGGATCAGACAAATTTGTCGGGATTAAAAAAGGCCCTCAAGTCAATGATAGAATAGTTTTCAGATCTATAAAGTCTATTTTGTTATAGTGTGATCTTTGCCAAAATGAATATAAGAGTGTTTCCGTTGTTTTCACAATTTCCTTTCTTTTTTTTCCTCGATAGGTTGTAACATTGTTTACATATTGTGCCATATGTTTACCCAGATTTAATGGTTGTTGTGTGCTACGTGTCTTCATTTGAACAATATGTGTTGTTTACTGGACATCTTTACCTGAGGAACCTGTGATACGTTCTTTTTATATTTTCGTTTTAATTTGACATTTGGTTTGTAATAAGGTTACTTAATGCATTGCCCTGACTACCAGGTTTCTGCCACACAAGGGATTATAGACCACGAACCAGGTGGGAAAATGGCATAAAAAGAATAAGTAGTAAAATGAATAATCGACGATGTGAAAGAAACCGAAATTAACGAAATTAAGTAGTGTAAAATAAGTTGGTCAGCCTTGGAGAGATAGGGATAGTAAGATGAACTTAATATTAAAAATACGTAAAAATAAAGGTTACACGTAAAAAATGAGTGAGTTAAATTTCATGTAATCACATTGATAATATTATAATTGTGAATTTGTTTTATTGCTATTAAAGTTTTCTAAATTGATAATCTATTGAAGGAGAAACAAATTGATCATGGAAAAGATGGGAAATGTTAACGAGGCAATCTTTTTTGTGTCACGGAGGAAATTACAAATGACTCGGCGAGCACTCCTATGGCTTTGTCATAACACCGTTGCTCCAAGTGATCAGTATAACCGCATACTGCATAGAGGCGGCCCTTTTTATTCGAAGCGTAATTTCCGAACGAAGCCATAAAATCAAGTAATATACCTGCCATTGTGTTTCGTTGTCCCCTCCCATGACAACCGCTTCCAGCCGGCTTCCCTGGGGCTTTAAAAAGCGCCGGGCATCTGTAACGCTAATCTCTTCCGCGTTCTTTTCTAAACCAGCTCGGCGCTGCCAGCAACCCCGCGGACCGAGCCACTGACATCGTCGCGACGGTTGGCAGGGCTGGCGGGGACCACGTTATGTTTGCTTCTGATGTTGGCCTGTCACTCTTTCTAACTCCGTCCTCACCACCCCGTGCCAAAGGAATAAGCAATTAATGCTGCCACCATCTGGCAAAAGCCAAACCAAACGAAAACTTGGCCTGCGTTGCTGCACCGTGCGCTGGTCCGCGGGCCCCTGAGGAAGCCAAAACCAGCCGGCCGCGTCTGCACCGTAAGAATAGTTATTGTGGGAGACGCGGTCGAGAGTATCTCAGGTAAAAGTCAAGGTCAACGTAAGCCACTTGTGGAAGTAATCAAGCGGCACTGTTGCGGCCAGGACGTCAAGGTGTGGGAATATAGTTTGGATAAGTGAGAAAGATGCTGAAGATGCAAAGAGCTGAAGATGCAAAGATGCAAAGAGGCTGAAGCGAGAGAGAAAAGAAAAAAGAAAGAGTGGAAAGTAGAGGTCGGTTGCAAGGAAACTCGCCCGTTGCAAATATACCTGTCCCGAAGAAATCTACGCCCGCGACACAGCGACGCCGCGAAGGCGGTAACATTGACTACCGCACGACGTCGACGATTACGACAGTGGCCGCGACACAATGATGATAACGCAGTGACATTGACGACGAGACAGAGTGATGACGTGATGACAGCGATGATGACAGCGACGATGGCTCGACGATGACAATTACGACAGTAGCGCGGCGACACTGTGTTGATGACGCAATGGCATTGACGATGACGGCGGAGGACAGAACGATGACGGTGATGACAGCGATGATGACAGCGATGATGGCACGACGTTGATGATTTCGACAGTAGCGGCGACACTATGATGATGACGCAATGACATTAACGATGACGACGGAGAACAAAATGATGACGATGATGACACCGATGATGGCACGACCTTGATGATTTCGACAGTAGCGGCGACACTATGATGATGACTCAACGAAGTTGACGATGACGGCCGAGGGCAAAATGATGACGATGATGACAGTGGTGACGGCTCGACGACGACGATTAGGACACTGGCGGCTACACTGTTCTGATGACGCAAATGACGTCGATAATGACGACACGAGGACGATGATGACAGAGATGACGATATGGCGGCGACGACGATGGCAGCGGTGACGACCCTATGATGAGGACACAGTGAGGGCTGTCACAACGGCACGGCGGCGACGATATGACAGTGATGATGGCGCAACGATGGCTATTGTGACAGCGATCATGGTCATAATGACAGAGACGACAGCACGACAATGACGGTGATGACAATGGGGACGGCACTATGATGTTGACGCAGTGATGACGATGGCAGCACGAGAATGATGATGATGATGATGATGATGATGATGATGATGATGATGATGATGATGACGACGACGACGACGACGACGACGACGACGACGATGGTAAAACAATGACCACGTCGTGCTAGAGGAAGCCGATACAGAGATTTTTAGCGTGTACATCAAACGCTGAAGCTCGTTCGCGGGTAACTCGGAGCAGAAAAAAACAAGATTTAGACTAAACGTCGTAGAGATTGAACCAAACCGGGGGCGGCTTGCACGGAGGTTTGATAAGGAAAATAATAACGAATTTAAGAACGCGTTCTTAAATTTTTCATAGGCAGCGCCTAGACCGCACAAGAACGCGTAATCACCTAATCGTAAGTAATCAGAGTAATCAACTGTCTTGCGCCAAATGCACACCAATAGCGTCGCGAAAGATAATTTACCAGTGGGAACTGATTGTTCATCTACTTTCAAGATTCCTTCTTGCGAACGGCGGCTAATCTAATTAACCCCCAAGCGGAGACACTACGTTCGTACGGAACATATCACCGATCACCTTGCTTCTGCCGAGAGGCCCAAGAAAGAATGAAAGAAAAAAGGGAAAGAAGGAAATAAGAAGAAAAATAACGAGAAGCGTAAAGAAAGAACACGAGCACATTCTAGCTGTTTCCGCACTTTATCTCTTCTTCCGCGTTGTCCTCTGCCTTCTGTCAACTGCGCTGCACCCTCTCTTCTCTGCCGGGAGTATGTACTGCACCGTTTACGAGCGTCTGTGTGTATGCTTTACTCCGTTCGTTTTCTCGGGGTCCGCGGTGGACCAAATTTCTTCTCGCTCGGCCACTTTGTTTCCGCCCAAACCCACCCCAGCTCAGCTCGTCGCACAAAACCCCCGGCTGCCCGAACGAGCACGCAGCCATATAGCCTGGAAACGGGAGCATCAACAGTAGCTAGCCAGCGGCACCAGTGTTTGTTGACGGACCAGAAAAGGTCCGTCGGTCCGGGTGGGCCGTCAGGCGTACAGCCCGGAGTCTTTCCGTTCAAGGTCGTGTTGATCTCGGCGTAAGAAAAGCACACGAGTTGCTGTGGGGGAGTGGGGGAAAGGAAGCATGCTTTTCTTTCGTTTCTTATCTGTCTTTCTCGTTGTTTTTTTTCTCTCCTATCTGCGCGTGTTTTTCTTTCCCCGTTTCCGTGATGATTTTGGTCGTCGAGAAACGTGAATTAACGTTCCGTCGCGGCAGCCTTATCGTTATTCATCGCCATCATCGTAATCACCATCATCGTAATCACCATTATCGTTCATTTTGGCCCAAGGGCCCGTATTCGCTTACTAACTACACACGCGGGAACAATATATACAGGATACAGCATATAAAGCGTAAAGGGAGCGGCAGAGAGAATGACACACTGCAATGACGTAGCTCCAAAACGGTAATCTCCGACTGATGGGGTCATATTCGTTAAATATCTATTTAAATTATTACATTGCAGCACATCCCGGATGAAATATTTAGGATGATCAGTGTTCAGTAAGGTAGTTCTTTTTTTTGTTAATGTTATTGATTTCGAAAGGCCACACTTTAAATTCGTGTGTGCGACCGTGAATGCCGTCTCTCTATTTGGACTAGCAACACTGGCGCAGCAATTTCGCGCAGTCACGCGAAACATGCCTGTTACATGTGTGGCGCATTTTCAAGGGAAATTGCACAGGTATTTCTGCGGGTCCAGACAGAGGCACTTGTAGTGTTTTTTTTTTTTTTTATCGCGGCTGATACGCGCCGATACGCGGGGATTCCAATCTCCACGGCAAAAAATTTCCCGTTGCCATTTCTGTTTTTTTCATTCTGTCTTTCTTTCGGCTACGCCGCATATGGTGCGTCTGCTGCGTTTCAGAATTTCGGCATTCCTTGCTTCAACAAGGACGCTAGCTGCGCGATAAGCTGTAAGAGGTTCTGCTCACGCACCCCGGTTATAACTGTTCTTCGTTAATATTCTGTTCAAGCAATTGAAAGAGAAATAGATAGATGAAAAGATTGATAGCAATATACGCACATGCCTTATCGCTTCCTCTTTCTGGATTGCCTTTTGCTTGGAAACGGAGTAAATGCGCGCCGAACGCAACAAAGCCAGCAGAGCCGCAACCTCTGATGGCATGCAGTCATCATCATCAGCAGCAGCCTGGTTACGCCCACTGCAGGGCAAAGGCCTCCCCCATACTTCTCCAACAACCCCGGTCATGTACTAATTGTGGCCATGCCGTCCCTGCAAACTTCTTAATCTCATCCGCCCACCTAGCTTTCTGCCGCCCCCTGCTACGCTTTTCTTCCCTTGGAATCCAGTCCGTAACCCTTAGTGACCATCGGTTATCTTCCCTCCTCATTACATATCCTGCCCATGCCCATTTCTTTTTCTTGATTTCAACTAAGATGTCATTAACTCGCGTTTGTTCCCTCACCCAATCTGCTCTTTTCTTATCCCTTAACGTTACACCAATCATTCTTCTTTCCATAGCTCGTTGCGTCGTCCTCAATTTGAGTAGAACCCTTTTCGTAAGCCTCCATGTTTCTGCCCCGTAGGTGGCATGCAGTGCCTGTACTTTTTTCGAGATAGAGTGAACGTTGGCCACGTGACGTTGCACGAAGCGTCTAGAAAGTAGCTTTGATTGAGCGATTTTAAAGAGACACGTGGGTACTCAACCGCAGATAATCTGGTTTACCTCCCTGTCTTTTCTTTGCCTTTCTCTCTTTGAAGAGACACGAAGGAAAAATAATACATTCCTTTAGGCTGATAAAGTATTCTTTCAAAACTATTTTTTTTTCGTTATTTCGCGGTAACAGGCGAAAATGAAGTCAAAATTCCGCGTTTCCAATTTCGCGCCGAAACTCCAGCCCTGGTACGTAAATGTGACGTCACGGATTTCAAACTCTTTTTCGTGTTTCGGCAGTTGTGGCTTCGTAAATGTTCTTGAAAAATATCTACCGTTCACTACTCCGTTCTTTTAGAATGCAATGTAGCTGATCTTTATCAATAAAGACTTATCTAGGCGCGCACATACGCCATCGGAAAGTGTGACGTCATGGCGGGCTGGTGCGTGAACTTCAAGTCGGCGTCGCTACTTGTCTAGCATTTCCTTCTTTTTTTTTGCTTTTTCTAGCTCACTGACCATTACCTCACGGCGAATGTGGCTTTGTTTTTCATTGGTGTAGCAGGGCGGTCTACTAACGCACCTTAAATTATTTTGTTCTTTTCTTTAGTGTCCCTTTAACATCCCAAAGGAGTCACGTACCGCGCAAGAGTGACAGACTGTAACCAACGATGTGTGTGCCGTGTTATTTGTTCTCTATCTCTTCTCCGCATCTTTCATCCTCCCATCCCGCTCCCATGTGTAGGGTAGCAAACCGGTTAGGCTAAACTGGTTAACCTCCCTGCCTTCCTTCTCCACTTATTCCTTCCTTCCTTCCTTCCTTCCTTCCTTCCTTCCTTCCTTCCTTCCTTGCTTCCTTCCTTCCTTCCTTCCTTCCTTCCTTCCTTCCTTCCTTCCTTCCTTCCTTCCTTCCTTCCCAAAGGAGCACTGGAACTCTGGAAAGCGCAACGCGTGGCAGTCGCAGAACAGAACGTAGCGTTGTTCAGGACAATGCCTCGGGGGATGCCTGTGGTCGCTAGGAGACCACGTTCTGTTCGACTTCCCTCGTCGAACGAAGGGTATCCCGCGTTGATAATTAATATAGCATGGTCAGAACAAATCGTTTTGGAAATTCCGACCTCACGTGCCGTGGCAGGAAGGGGCGACGAAGTCGCTATTACAGTTCTCGAGGACCACAGGCCTGCACAAACGCGGTTTTACCTAAATTTTTGTTCATTGTGTCACGCGCGACACGGGGTGATCGCGTGCCTGTACTCTGTGTCTCTATTTCCTTCTATCTTTCTCGCTTTCCTTTGCCCTTGTGTAAGGGAGGGTAGCAAATCGCAGTTTCCTTATGCCAAATAAACACCGTGCTTCTCTGATGATATATATATATATATATATATATATATATATATATATATATATATATATATATATATATATATATATATATATGTATGTATATATGTATATACGTGTGTGCGTGTGTGTGTGTGTGTGATTGTGATAGAGCAATAAATAAATAGCTTAATTTAAGCAAATACAGAAATGCGTGCAATATCTTGGACCAATAGCCTGTGCGGCTATAGTACCTGGTTCAATATTGCGAGATACATTTCGGTCAAGAACGTACATGTTTGCTCAACGACTAATGCCGTTGAAATGAACAAGTATAGGTCGAGCCTGACGTTATTTCACGTTGCATTCAAATGACTACACCACACGAGCCCCCCTCTTTTTTCTTTCTATTTTATTATTTTTTCTTTTTTTGACATTCCGCCTTCATTGGAATGCGGCCGCCGCAGCGGCGTCGAGTGGCACCGGCGACCTCGTGCTCAGGTGCGGAATTACGCCGTGGACAGTGAGTCACTGCGGTGAGTCGCGTACTCCAAAACAACAACGACGTCGTCGGGCGCCTATTTTAAAGCGCCGCGCGCTGCAGCGCGTACCTGTTCCGACACGCAGCAGCGGGTCTCGTGATGGCAAAGCGCCGCGCAAACGCACTGTTCGCTGTACGTAGTACGTGTACGATTACGGACGGATCTCGTGGTCGTACGCTATGCGGACGTGCTTCGTCTCCGGCGGCAGCATCCTCTGTCCGCGGAACGTGCGCGGGTGCGGCGTGTTTTTGTAAACACAACCCGATTGTGTGCGCGTCCGGACGCGCTCTCGTGGCCGAAAACGGCACGTAGCGACGCGATCCGAAACCCGCCGCCCCCCGGCCGACCGGCGCTAAGCCTAGCGTTTCGCGCACGCGTTCGGCGCCGGACACCCGATGACGGCGTCGTCTGGACAGCCGACGTCGTCTGTCATTCCGTTCGTGCCTCGGGAAGCGCGGTGCCGCCGTCCCAACGCCTCCATTCAGTAGGAGCGTACACGCCGTGCAAGTGGGGGGGGGGGGGGGAGGCGTAGTCACGTGATGCCACTCCCCCCCCCCTGCCCGCTGCTTCCGGTCCCTCGTGCTACGTGACGTCATACGAGAGCGGCCTCGTGTTCCGCGCAACGTGCAGCATCGCGCCTCGCGACTCACATGATCGGGCCCATTCTTTCGTGCCGCCTCAGGATGCAGGGACTTGCGTCACTTACGCTTCCATTCATGCATTCATTCGTCCATAGTACACTGAGACGACGCGGGGGTGACGTGATCTCGCTTCCGGTCCTCCCCCTCCCCCTCCGACCGCTCAACGTATGTGACGTCTTGCGACAGCAGGCACGTGATAAACGCTACGCCCCGAATCGCCTCGTTGTTCGCCCATGGCGATGGATGGGCGGGTAGGACGTGTTGCTGCGGGACCCGAGGTCGCCAGGTTCGATGCGCAGCCGAACTGAGGAATGCGTAAACGCTCGCTCTCCTAGTGTCTCGTTCATGTTAAAGAATTCAAAAGGAAGCCGCAGGTCTCCACTAAGGCTTGTCGTATAGCCCCTAGGACAGCCACTAAGACGTTAAATTATGTTATAAAATCGCAGATCCCGTGGTGAGACCTCTGTCCGTGCCTAATGAACCAGTTTTGCTCCGACAGTAAGCTTCCTTTCGCTGCGGCTCTACGCTAGGATTCACGTGATCTCCCCCACCACGACCCTTCACATCACGTGACGTCACGTGATCGCACTCGTGATCCACGCAATGCGATGCGATCTCTGTAGGTCACGTGATAAAACCCCTCGCACGACGACACATCTTCCTCGAGTGTCAGTGCGTGATATCATAGAGAGAGAGAGAGACAGACAACGCACAGACAACAGACAACGCACTACCATTGTCTCGCACCCAAACACACACCCCCACCCACGCGTCCCGCTACGCTGTCACCGCCGCCGCAAACGTAGCTCGACGCGGCAAGCGAAGGTTTCGCGTGTCGTCCGTATGTTCACGTATGCATAATAGCACGCGCAGACACGTCGCGTCCTTCATTGTTTGTCCAAGCCGGGAAAGCTGCTTGCACGTGTTCCTCGCAGTTCATACTATCTGTGTCCGTTCGTCCTGTTGTGCTATAGAGTCGTTGCACTTGTGTCCATATTCCCTACTGCTACTCCAATACGCGTTCTTTTAAAGCGAAAGCTTAACTGGCCGCGAACTTCCAATTTCGCCGTGGTGGTGCTCTGAGGAGGCACATGGCATCACCACGCGCGCCTCAACATGACAACATTCCTCGGAACAATGACAACATTCCTCGGAACAGACAGACAGACAGACAGACAGACAGACAGACGGACGGACGGACGGACGGACGGACGGACGGACGGACGGACGGACGGACGGACGGACGGACGGACGGACGGACGGACGGACGGACGGACGGACGGACGGACGGACGGACGGACGGACGGACGGACGGACGGACGGACGGACGGACGGACGGACGGACGGACGGACGGACGGACAGACAGACAGACAGACAGACAGACAGACAGACAGACAGACAGACAGACAGACAGACAGACAGACAGACAGACAGACAGACAGACAGACAGACAGACAGACAGACAGACAGACAGACAGACAGACAGACAGACAGACAGACAGACAGACAGACAGACAGACAGACAGACAGACAGACAGACAGACAGACAGACAGACAGACAGACAGACAGACAGACAGACAGACAGACAGACAGACAGACAGACAGACAGACAGACAGACAGACAGACAGACAGACAGACAGACAGACAGACAGACAGACAGACAGACAGACAGACAGACAGACAGACAGACAGACAGACAGACAGACAGACAGACAGACAGACAGACAGACAGACAGACAGACAGACAGACAGACAGACAGACAGACAGACAGACAGACAGACAGACAGACAGACAGACAGACAGACAGACAGACAGACAGACAGACAGACAGACAGACAGACAGACAGACAGACAGACAGACAGACAGACAGACAGACAGACAGACAGACAGACAGACAGACAGACAGACAGACAGACAGACAGACAGACAGACAGACAGACAGACAGACAGACAGACAGACAGACAGACAGACAGACAGACAGACAGACAGACAGACAGACAGACAGACAGACAGACAGACAGACAGACAGACAGACAGACAGACAGACAGACAGACAGACAGACAGACAGACAGACAGACAGACAGACAGACAGACAGACAGACAGACAGACAGACAGACAGACAGACAGACAGACAGACAGACAGACAGACAGACAGACAGACAGACAGACAGACAGACAGACAGACAGACAGACAGACAGACAGACAGACAGACAGACAGACAGACAGACAGACAGACAGACAGACAGACAGACAGACAGACAGACAGACAGACAGACGGACGGACGGACGGACGGACGGACGGACGGACGGACGGACGGACGGACGGACGGACGGACGGACGGACGGACGGACGGACGGACGGACGGACGGACGGACGGACGGACGGACGGACGGACGGACGGACGGACGGACGGACGGACGGACGGACGGACGGACGGACGGACGGACGGACGGACGGACGGACGGACGGACGGACGGACGGACGGACGGACGGACGGACGGACGGACGGACGGACGGACGGACGGACGGACGGACGTTCGCAACGCTCTACAGGGGAAGAAGTTATGAACGGTAGCCAAAGAATGGGAATGAATTGGTCTGCCGTGATCTGAGTGCCCTCCACAATTTAGCATCCCGATCGGACCTCAGCGCCGCGGATACAAGGCGCATACAGAATGTGTTACGTGTGCAACTCGTGCTGTGTACAATCAGGAAGCCTACTGCTCACTTCTTTTCTTTTACATTTCTTCATTTCGATCGAAACGATTACGCCTTACACGGATAACTTAGAACCACTTCCCACTTCGTAACGATTTAAAGGGGATGAAATTGTGAAAGGTACCCAATGAATGGTAATAAATAGGTCTGCCGTGATAGGAGTGCGCTCCACAATTTAGCATTACAATCGGAGCCCAGCCGGTACAAGGGACATACACAACGCGTTGTTGTCGCAACTCGTGCTATGTACAATCAGGATGCGTACCACTCGCTTCTTTTACGTTTCCTCCTTTTGATCGAAGCGATAACGTCCTATCGCGGCGCATGTCCTTTCTTTGGAGTTGTTGCTGTTGTTTCATCTTTATTTATGTTGATATAGACAACGTATTTTTTTTCTTTTCTGTGCCAAGTACTTGCCGAGGCGTATTGGCCAAGCGATATATCCGGCTTTGAAGTTCACGTGGTCGTCGGAATGATGCCAGAATTTGTGCGCTTCAGCTTGCTGAAAAAGAAAAGAGAGAGAGATGAGGGAGGAGTGCCATCAGATTGAAATATCATCCGTACACCTCGTACGTACCGTAATGTCATATCAGCACGCGATTCAACACTACCACATACTGGTCGTTTCGCACGATCCGTCGTCGAGATTATCTATCTTTGGGAGCTCTCCGAAGAACTATCTGGCGCGTTATTTTTTTCTGTCTTGACGCTGCATGTATATATGCAAATATAACCTTCCAAGCTGATCCCTGATCTCGACTGTTCGGGATCAGGGATCCCGAACAGTCATCACTACACCTGCTCTTCCTGGGTAAAACAACCGAAACTCGTTCGTGGAAAAGCTTTTGCACTAAATCATTTATAGGGTGCTCTGAGTGTTGCTGATATTTTGCTGGTTGCTTCAAGGTCTATAGGAGCTTCACTCAATGCCAAAAAGGAAGAGTCGAAGCCGTCGCGCCAGTAATCCTTTAACAGTGCGCGTTTGCTACCCTTACTGGCGCGAAGGCTGAGGCGGCACGCTGATAACGCGCATGGCGTTCGTGAGTTGAAAGTACCGCGAAAGCAAAAATTTGGAGGACGCTTAAAGGGACACTAAAGTGAAAAATGATTTCTTCTGCATCAGTAAATTACCGTTCTACAACACCAAAAACACCACTCTTACAACGATAAGACGTTTGGTAAGCCAGAAAAAGCCCAAGAACGAAATACGGGTGGCGACACCTACTTAAGTTCCCGCGCCTGGGTGCTGTGACGTCGTGGATTTTGATGGCATCTTCTAGGGCCTACTAATTATATATAGCGGTACGGATTGATTACATTGTGTTCTAAAGGAACCAAATATTAAACATGGCAAGCTTCGGGAACCGTTATTCAGCGAACACGGTCCAAATGAGAAACATACTTTGGAATCCCTGACGTCACGCTGACGTACCGGCGCTGGGGTTTCGGCGCGAAATTCAAATACTGATACTTGGACCTTCATCTTCTCATCTAATAATCAAGCTATCTCTTTGAAATGACTGCCTGCAGGGTTCTCAAACAATGCTTCATTAGTTTAAACTGATTTATTGTTTCGCTTTAGTGTCCCTTTAAGCTTCGCCTTTACAATGCCCCTGTCACACGGGCGCTCGAAAGTCTTTTGAGCAAAAATGATTCTCCTGAAAAAGAGTTTCGCTCGCAGACACACTACAGGGAGCGATCTCCTTTTAAAGCAAGAGCTGTACTGGCCGCGAACGTGCGATTTCGCCGTGGCGGTGCTCCGAGGAGGCACATGACATCACAACGCGCGCCTCGCCGCGGATGTTCCTCTCTCTCTCTCTCTCTCTCGCTCCCTAGTCACAACTGCGCATGCGCCACTAGTAGCACCGAGCCACAAGTGTTAGGCCGCTGCGCAGCGCCGCTCCTTTTAGCCACCGCCGTTTGGTATGACGTCACATCGCGTTCCTCGTCGTAGCGCTCGCCTCCGCTGGCTTCGCCAGCTGCGTCGCATGCCTGATAACATGTCGGAGGATTGAAAAGGAGAGCTCGCGTTCGCCGCAACCACAGTTGAAGCGGCAGTATGGACGGCGACAATTCTGATAGGCAGGAGGAAAGCCTGGAATCGACATCAGAACGAGATGAAGAGGAACCGAATCGCCCAGGAAACAGACGAACAGCGCGCCGAATAACTGGCTAAACACCGCAACCTAGCTGTACAACCAGACTAACCTGGAATTGCAATCAAGATTAACCTTGGCTAACCATGCTATGCCTTGGCTTTCGCTACGTATATCCTGTCATAGCCGAGCAAAGCGACTGCCAATTTTTTTCTGAAGCGGTCTTTTCTGGAAGCGCAGTTCGTCGATCTCGTTTTACGCCCGAAAAGGAGTAGCCTCCAGTGGGTGCCAGTTTTTATCACATATTTAAAAAATAATACGCAAATGCCTATCTTTTTGTCGCCTAGGATCAGGACAAAAAAATAATTGTATGTCTCGCAGAATGTGCAGTAAACCCAGTGATGCTTATTTGCTTCTGTACTCTCGTGAGCAGGTCGATAGGGTCTCGTAAGCAGTTCGAACGCTCTTTAAGCTACTGCAGTAAATAGTTATATTAACTTGTCTTAATCTGTTGCTGTTAAGCTTACGCGAATGAATGAATGAACTTTATTCCCCCTTTAAGAAAGGGGAGTAGCCGGGGGGCAGAGAGGGAGGTCTAAGTACTCCAGTCCAAGCAGGCGTCCATCGCCACATTATGTGGCTAGAAGTCCGTCTGCCAGTCGTGGTAGGCCTCCGCTACTTCCTCAGCCCACCTCAGGACTCGGTTCTGTAGGGTGGGATCGGAGCTGCGCAGGGCAGTCTCCCACAGCGAAAACAGTGTAATACAATAAATTTTCACTTTATATGTCTATATACATCAGTTTATTTCGGCCGATATTGTTTCGAACGCTAGCGCCGCGCTTTTGGTAGCGTGTCCGAAAGGAAACACTAAAAAGTGATCGCCCGTGCCGTGCGTCTGCTACGCAACACCTCTTCATTAAAGAAGTAGTTCAACTTGGTAAAAGACCGCTTACGTAAAAGTGTTCTTTTCTTCTTTTGCGTGCTCGTGTGACACAGGTATAAGAGTGGAACGTGGTAGCATTCAAAGATCCCCCGACTGCTTCTCAAGCTTCCCGGCATTTGCGTCTCATGTAACCGTAATGTTTACCGGGAAACGCTGGCGGCGAAATGTACGCACGAAGTGGGGCGAGCTTTCCAGTAGAAACGCGGGTTCTCGCGTGTGGCGATCTTCGGTTATTATTTCGCACTTTTGATGTTTCACTCCACTGTCTGAGAAGATTTAACATAAAAGGCGTGCGGCGTCGGTGTTTTGTGCCGTGACGTTTTGTTTGTGGGCTGCCAGTCTCAAAATTCCGAGGAATAACTTTGTGAGGAACGTGAGACAACGTGTGAGCAACTTTAGTGCCGCATAGTATGTGCGTGGTTTGGAATGATTCTTTTTCTCTATAGGACGGTCGACGCATGGGCCCGAGACGCCGGGCTTTCTTGCGACAGGGGCTCCTTAACACTATCGCGTTAAAAAATAATAATATTGCACGCACTGGCAATAATGCATTGCCGACGATTATCGGTACGGCTGCATGGCTCGGCTCTTCGGCACTTCCCACTCGCCAAAGCTCAACTGCCAGCGGTGCATCTGGAATCGTCATTGGCTTGCCAATACCAGGAACGCAACAGACGTCCTCATGAACGCCACACAGATGCTGAAGACGCTCTAAAGAACGCTGATGAAACGCTGCAGACGATCTTATGAACGCCGCAGAAACGCTGCAGACGATCTTATGAACGCCGCAGAAACGCTGAAGACTATCTAGCAACGTTGCAGACGCTCTCATAAACGCCGCATAAACGCCGAAGACGCTGTAAAGAACGCTGCAGAAATGCTGATGAAACGCTGCAGACGATCTGATGAACGCCGCAGAATCGCTGCAGACTATCTTAGCAACGTTGCAGACGCTCTCATAAACGCCGCAGAAACGCTGCAGACTATATCTTAGAAAAGTTGCAAACGCTCTCATAAACGCCGCAGAGACGCTGCATAAACACTAAAAAAAAAAAACGCTGCACATAGTCATATACATATAATAACCGCTTAAGAATACATTCCTTCAGAGAAACATCTTCTAGGCAATATGTTAAGGTACAGTTCAGTGGGCGCATTTGATCGGAGGACTGCAGTTCCAGTTTGCGCGATGTCGTGTGCACTTGGGTAGACTGCCGGTGCCGACAGGGCTTGGAGCTGAGCAGGGAGGTAGGATCGCAGGCACACCCGGCCGCAGCCTGGGTGCTTTGCCAAGAAAGTGGTGGTAAGAGGTGGCCGCAGGCCGCACTTTTTCTCTGGCGACTCGGCCGCAGTATGGTGTGTCAACGCTGTCGCGGACCTTTCTGCACGGGCAGTTTCATTTTGGCTCTTCTTCTTTCCTTCTTTTCTTTTCTTTCTTTCTTTCTTTCTTTCTTTCCGTTTCGCGACGCAAGCAAGTTGCCGGTTTTCGCAAGTTTTTCTGGCGCCTCTTGTTGCGGGAAGAGGGCACAAGGGGGGAAGGGGTGTTACCATCGTGTCGCCTGAAGTCGTATACGTTGTCGTCTCCGGCTGACGACACTTCGTCTGCCCGTTTGTCACAGTCCTGGAACTGTTTTAATGAGGGACAACCTGAGTGGAGAGGCGCTGTGAGGCAAAAAAATGGCTGTGGCTTAGGTAAGGTTAAGCCCAGGATGCGAAGCATACTAGCCTTTATTTTAGTTGTTGAACCACTGTTTAGCCTGGTGAACTGCTGTTGCTTGGCTATATTTGGTTCGGCTAGACGAAGAAACAACTCATGCATTACTGCTTCGCCTTCAAGAGTGGAACGCGACAGCGTTCCCGTCGACCCGCCAAGGGGTGTAAGACAATGGGCTACAGGGCAGCGACTACGCGCCCCGCATTGGACGCGGTGAGCGTCGAGCAAAGCAGCGTTCGGCGCGGCAACGAAATGTGCGCCTGAGCAAGAGACGCACGCCTTATAAACAGCTCGTTTCTAAGGCAACACCGCATTCACTAGAGGCGCTTTTGTACCGCTTTGAAGCATCGTACTCGTGGCTCAGTGGTAGCGTCTCCGTCCCACACTCCGGAGACCCTGGTTCGATTCCCACCCAGCCCGTCTTGCAAGAGTTGAGCCAAAGCCACTTCTCCTCTGTCGTGACGTCACGGTGTCACGTGGTTTCAAGGCGACACCGCCGCGCCTGAGGAGCTGGGTTGAGCTCTCGTAATATGCTTCGCATAAAAGAAGGGGGTCACCGGCCATTTAGGGCGGTGGCACCGGAACTTTGTTCGAGGTTTCTCGCTTTCGCTTGTGATTTAGTGAACCGCTGGACGGCTTTATACCGTTGCCGTGCCAGCCGTACGTGCGCCAACAGAAACTGAGCGTGCTCTTTGTTGTGCTCTGTGAGCCGCGGATGCACTTCGCTCCTTGCGGAGCTGGGCAGCGACTCAGTATATTGCAAATACGTTATAGCCATGCGCTAAGACTCCCTACTGCTTTAATGCGTTCGTAAGCGTTTCGCACCATGTCGTTGCCACACTCAGCGCAAATGCTGGCGCTCCAGGTGGGAGGGGAGGGAGGAGGCTACTTCGCCACAGCAAGCTCGGTGAGAAGCCCCAAGGATACCGCAGCATTAGCGCAGCAGTGGTCAGCTAAACGGAACTGTCAGCTCGTTACCTGCATGACATGTCGTAAAAACCAGCGAGCGTCATTTGCTATGTCATCCTACACCATAGAGCGTTCACCGAGCGCTCCGACTCGGAGTTTACGAGGTTTACAAAACTTGAGTATTGCGAAACTGATTAATTATGTCGAACGAAGAGGTAACGTTTGACAGCCGCCAATGTGAAGGGTTCCGAATTCATTTTGGTTACCTAGTGTTCTTTAAGGGCAGTGTATACAGGTACGTAAGTGTGCGCTTAGGATTGTGTGAAGCTCTATTTCGAGGGGGGGGGGGGGGGAGGGCTCGAAAATGGTAATCGGAGAGCTGAGGGGTGGGGGGGGGGGTTACCGTCTTGCCGGTAACTTAGCTGCAGATTTAACTTAGCTTAACATAGCAATCTAACCTCCTCTCTTTTGAGCAGGACAGAAGGCTGCATAAATGCACACGAGCTTTTCTGTTTGAAAATCCGGGAAACGCCAACAATTTCACGCTTACGCTTTAGTCCGTCTGTCTTTCTTTCGGTGCTGCTTACTGCGCGCTGCTCTCATGGATAAGTTTCAAGTAGCTTAATAAACAAATATATTGTTCACCCACTAACTCCCTCAGTGCATAAATGAGAGTAAGCCAGTGTGTGAATGCAGTTATGTCATCAACGGATCTAGTGCGGCCCAGAGACAGCAAATGAGACTGAAGAAAGCCAATACCAAATGGAAATGTGGGAAAAGAACATCTTCGTTATCAACTTCATCTCCTTTCGCATGTGTGTGCGTGCGAGCGAGTTTTGCTTGGTGTACGCCACCGAAGTGTCCTTTACGTACCGCTAGGGGCCACCGCCTCTGCAGCTTCGCGATATACTACAAGTGACAAAAATAGAAAGTCTGCCAGCAATCAATGGCGCGCGTAATTACGCGGGTGTCGCCTTACCTGGATACTTGCCCGGACGACCGACGATTCGCCTAGAGCAAACAACCGCGTTAATGAGCTGTAGACAGGATTGAGGGTATCCCATTTGCGCCGCAAAGAAGATGGGGGCGGGAGACACTGATCAAACAAGAAGGGTTTCAGGTCAACGCAGAAGATGGACTGAGATGTACAGCTTGTGTTCGAGAGCGTCGCATAATGTTTCCCGTCCCGGGAATGTTGCGTAAGGAGCAGCGCTTATATTATTATGGAGGCTTGCGGGGCATAAAAAGAAGATGCGTTAGCAGAATCATTACGTCGTTGATGTGACGGAGCAATTACCCAGGCGCACGCAGTTCGAGGAGACGGAACAGGTCTCAAGTAAACCAAGTCACCGGGATGAAAGGTGCCACAGCCTTCTGGAGTGACGCTGAGCCATCAACGCACACGGGTGGCATTAACGCGACAAATGTCGCTTTGTGAGGAAGTAAGTCGCGGCATTCGGGGACTGTGGGCGTGCGGCATGTTGAATTTCGATGCGCACATGTGTTTTACGTGTGCGTTCGGTGAGGAATGCATTAATTCATGACACTTGCTCCGAACGTGTCTGTATAACTACGGCGCGACTGTATGTATTTACTCGTACAGTTCCATAGCGTTCTCCCCACCATTGGACTTGCTGTATCCTGTTGCGGCTTATAGGTTGGCATTAGGGCGAGGAATTCACCCAGCCCATCGACGGTCAGGTCGAGTTCTAAGAATGAAGGAAAAGGAGTTTTACACGGCTACAGTTATGGAAGCCTACTCCATGCAGGCGTCCGAGTTCATGTCAGGACCCTCTATCCCGCTGCTCGAAAAGTCTCCGTTTTTAATACCGTCGTCTTCCCTAGGCGATTGGACTAGAGAATATCAAGACTGTCCAACAGCAAATCACAATCGTCGAATCTGTTGCGATACCACGCCCATTCTCGCAACACTCCGCGGTAACCTTGCCTTCGAAACCCGATGGTATGGAAAATGCGGCAGTGTTAGCAACTTGCGAATCCAAGGTCGCCGTTGTTCCTCCGTAGCACTGGACGGAGATCCCCACTTCAACCTTAGTTCAGGCTGTCAGGTAATAGTGGGGTTGGTGGTCTCCTGTGGTGTTGAGACGTAACAATCGATAACTAGCGCTCAATTCCTAGGCTGTAATCGATCATAGAGCCTCACGCCAACGTAAGTATAACGCACAGGACCACGTTGCACAATTACAAAGCCTGAAAGATAGGCGTACGAGAGCTTCCTGCATGATAAAGATTTGCAAGAACATAAGTTAAACTTTTTCACATTTCGCTATATAGCCATTCTCGCTTAGCGCTTATGCCTGTTGCTTCGGCTCGATTTACACCTCTGAAGACAAGCCTCACTTAGCACTCCAGGCTCACCGAGTTCGTCGCAGTTTGATTTTGCAATCGCATGGTTAAAACTTTCAGAACCGTCTCCTTTGTTGCGTAATTACAGCCTATAAATTACCTCAATGCAAAGGTATACGGGAACGTATTATTTCCATGCTGAACGCCGTCGGCCTCGTGCGTTCATTACAGAGCAGCGTTCGGTGTTACAGCCATAAAATGTCCACTTTAATATAGAACATAGGCATAGAGCTCCCTACAAAAATTACTAGAGGGAACTCTGGCGCTGCCGTCGTTGTCCTACCATGGGAATGATGGGAAGTATATAGATTTGTCTGAACTTCGTGCTTGTGGATTCAGACGTTCTTGTGGCTTTGTATATTACGCTATATAAATATTATTGTCGTATATTTCGGCGCAATCTATATTCCTCGAAGTGTAGAAGACGCCGGGAACACATACAATTGCTATTAATTGCAACGATTGCGCTTGTCCATGTGGCCAAATCGAAACGCGCCAAGCGTCTCAAGGCACTGGAATGCCCGCGATAAATTCATAAGGGCATTTCATTTGCTTGTCGATACATGCGTCCGTGGCTTAATGGTTTTAATACCAGGCTTCTGTGCTAGAGTCCCTGTGTTCGAATCCTGCCGTAGGGCAATATTAATGATGTTTATTTCATTATTTATTACGCAATATACTGTTGAAAATGACGAGTTTACAAAGTCACAAAGCCGTTTGAAGCCGAAAAGACGAAGTTTAGGCAAATCCATGTACTTCCATAATTCCCATGCTGGGACAACCGCTCCTATTGCAGCTCCCGTAGACACTAGTGCCATAGTTCCCTCTAGCAATTTTTGTAGGGAACTCTATGAACATAGGCTAGTCTGTAAACGTATCGCAGTCTGCGGCATACCGGCACAATATATAGATAGACGGGTGCAAAAGCACTGAAGACGCCGTCTTGAGGTTGCTGAAGTAAATTAGAGCACGTATAGCTGCCGTGCTCTATACGCTGGTGGAAATGCGTCCGCAGCAACAATCGCTCTCGCGAGTTGCTTCTCTTTTCATTTCTTCTCCGCATCAGCGACAACGACGACGCAACACAAAAAATGTTTCCGAGTCACTCAGGTTGAAGAAAGCAGCACAAGATGGCGATATCACCGCTGCCGTCGACGTCTCCGGTATTCCGTAAACTGCTATTCGTTTTATGGATGGCCTGAACTCCTCTAGTGTGAGAAAGGGCCAAAGTTCGGTGCCACATTCGCTCGTGCGGCAGTCATTAACACCAGTCGCAAAGGACGCCTACAGCGCGTGCCAGGCGGTCGAGAGCCGTGAACCATTAGTTCCCGTGCAGAAGTGCGTGAGCCGTAGGGGCGCGTCGTCTGGAAATAGCCGCAGACGACACTCTCGACTCCTGTTCCGCCATTGCTCATCCTGCGCGGTCCACTTGTATGTCTCTGTTTTGCTTGCCCTTTCATGTCCTGTCACTTCTGCTTCTGCATGCTCTTACTGTTAGTATTTTGTTTCTGCGAAGCTTGGCTCGAATCAAGAAGGGGTGAGTGATTTCGTCTGACACATGTGTGCAAAACCCGCATGCACAACGCGCGCAGACGACGCCGACGACCCTGAAAAACGCGTCGTCTGCTCGAGCAAAGGTCACTGCCTTCATTTTGTAGTATGCTTAAGAATACAACCGACAGAAGCAGACGATTTCTACGCACCGTAACACACCCTGTCCTTCTAAAAACGCGTGCAGCACTATGTAAGCTGGAAATGGCGTCAGCTAAAATAGGCAGAATTATCTCTCAATAACTCTTCGTGTTCTCTTGCCAACAGTAATACGCAATACTAGAATGTCAATAGCCAATATTCGATTGATTTACTTCAGCCAATCGAGAATCGTTCTTATAGGTGCAGCGCAAACCTCCTAATCCATCTTTACGGTTAGCTCATGTCACTTACGGCGACGGTCTACACAGTGCACACAACTATACCATGAATGTATGACAAACGATTCACACGCCCCGTGAACGCTCTTAGTGGCAATTAGCTACCGATGTCAACGATTATGGTCCCGAGCATTCACGCAATTTGCAAGCGACAAAGTGTACATCTTATGTATGCAAATACGACGCTTTAAAACGTTGCCTTCTCTTTCAAGGTCACCTCATCATCTCCCTCCCACATGCAGACGAAAATAGCAGACGTAACCACGGAGTGCCTTACTAGAACTAAGAGTACTGCACATCTGTTCTGAGTTAGCACGGAGTGTTATGGGAAAGTTTTCAGGGGCTGCGGTGGTAATTATCCACTACAAGGCTGTTGGAAGTGGTTGACCTTATCCTATGGGATACGTCAAGGCGCGTTTTGTTTCGTGGGAGCTTGAGGAACCCCGGAGCAAGAAGAGTCCTTGCAACTTTTGCTGTTGCGTCTTTCGTTTAGTTGCCGTTATTTGAATGCGTTAGCAAGATGTACTGGAGGAACAACAGTCGCCGCATATTTCCGCTAACGCTCACTTGAGTGAAACCTGGAGATGCGATCGCTCTACCACCGTGAGAAAAGTGCGAGCTTCAAAGCGTGACGTCATGACGATGCGGCGGCGCTGTCGTCGCACTCCGTTACAGGCAAAAAGAAAAAAAAAAGCCATGAGAAAAAGAAGCCCGACAAATTCTGCAGCTGTGGATCATATAAAAAATAAAGATAAATAGACGTCAGCATGTTTTCCAAAGTTCTAAATTCCATAGGTTGTTGTTCAAAGTGGCGGACAGCAAAGAACAAAAGTGTACACAATTGTCGTCAGCGGTATTTACGCCGCAACCACGTATGCTTGTTTAGGAAACTGCAGCTTCTATATATCGGTGCATCGACGTCTGACTTCTCAATTACGGTAGGAGCTCATCCCGGTGGATTAGTGCGGTTGGCTATCGCTATTTCTTTAATTGCTCCTGTTTTTTTTTTTTACACGGCTTGCTTTCTGTGTTTCCATAACTTGTAGTTTTGCACTTCTAGTTTTGCGGGTCCGCAAAATAATTCAGAGACTAAGCTGAAGATCACGAAGAATTTTAACAACACAAATTAAGTATACCGAGACAACATGCATTGATAAAAATAGCTCAAGCATCAATCATTGCGATAGTGGCAGCGTGGAAACGCTACGAAAGCACACATCTGTTTAATTACCTTTGTGAATATTTTGTCACGCCTGTGTTTCGTGTTCGGCGGTTTAACCCTTGACGTGGAAGTTTCACGAATACCACCGTGGTATAGCTCAACGGATATATGCGGCCTTTTGCTGCTAAGAACAAGGTTGCGGGGTTTATTCCCGGTGCTTGAGTGCTTATATTTAGCCGCACGTTAAAGAACCCAACGTGGCTGAAACGATTTCGGAGCAACTCGACTACGGCGTTTCCTACGCCCCCAGAGAGTTCCGTTAATATTTTCAACGCCATGAATCCGTTTTGCGAACTGATATACGGACCGTGAACGTATACCGAGGACCCGACACAATGCGGAATAATTGCTAATTATGATTATGCTTAGAGGTGTGATTACAGAGACAAATGAAGGAATCAGTAAGAACGCGGATCTTGTTTCGCATAGTTGATCACATCCCCTCAGGGGTGTTCACAATATGGCTAGGTATCTAAGCAATCCAATTTTCGACTTCAGCTTGAGGAAGCGATGTTCACTTTAACTTCTGTTTCTTTTCTTTCTTTTTTTCGATTCCCCTAGTGTATCCATCCTCTTTCTTGGATATTGAAGTTATTCTTTCTCTCTCTCTCTGCTTGATATTTGAAACGCATATATTGTGTTTCATGTAGCTATATATATTAGAATCAAACATGCGCGGAGTAGCACCTGTTAGACAAGTTACACTGGAGGGGGAGAGGGGGGGGGGTATTCTGCAAGTGTCCACTTTGTGGACATGTCCGTTTCGTCTCCTGCTGAAGTGCTGACTGATCGGGGGCCGCCTGTCTGCTTGTAACACTTAGCCAGCCCAGCCAATAAGAATTCCAGCAGCAAACGAAATGGACATGTCCACTAGGTGGACACTTGCAGAATACCTTCACCCCCCCCTCCCCCCTACTTGGTTTCGCGCAATTCCTTCTGTGCCCCTTGTGTTTTCGCTGAATTTTCGTAACTATGAACACAACATTCCAACTAGCCCAATTAGCAGCCTTCAGTCACCTTAGGGTCATGTGACACTTCATAATTGAAGCCCGTTAGTTCGTGAGGCGCTTTAAATGAGTTTGACGCCTAGCGCCGGTACTCGTAAACTCCCGCTTACTTTGCGGTAAAAATGCAGCGTTAATTTGTTTCCCTTACTTTTTTCGGACTATAGGAAGGAAACAAATAATTGTTAATAGAGTGCCAATGTAAAGGTGGCGCAAAACATGCTTGACACAAATGAGTTTAGCGAGTACATATTCTTTTTAAAGTTTCGTATACCAGCACCTGCCTTGTATACTTACTGTAGCATTGGTGGAAATGCAGTGCTGTGCAAACGCTCTGTGTTAACGTTTTATTGTGTCACGCTCTTGTGTGTTTTAGTGACCTGTCGCCAAGGCTTTGCAGTTGTTGGCAAGCACTGAAATAAAAAATAAAGAAATAAACAGATACGTTAGTATAGATTGGTGGTGTTCAACTCAACGCCCGAGCGAAAGCTCTCTGTCTGGGCAGCGGGAACACATCTCAAAGGCCACGCCTTCGCTAATTGCATGCGCCGGAAGGAATTTCGGAGCCGGAATTACGTCATAAACGCCATGCTTGGAAGCTAGAACATACGCGAGAACGAAAGCCAGGTGGCGAAGCCGCCGGGAAATTCCCGCACCTGGTATTCGTGACATCGTCGATTTCGATGGCGTCCCCTCTTGCCTATAGAAACACTTTATCGGGAAAGATGAACTACGTTGTGCTATAATATTGCCAGAGACTGAGTTAAGCAAATATGTAGAACTTTTTGCTGAGCTGCAATGACCCAAATGGGAAACAATATCTTGTAATACGTGACGTCTCACTGAGGTTCCTTGGCGCAGAACAACTGGCGCAGAACTATTGGCATCAGATTAAAACAAAACAGAAAAGGGGGGAACTTCGACCTTTATTTTCTCTCCTAACTATCAACTTGTAGAAGGGTTGGAATCGGGGCCAGTTGGTACATAGTTGAAGGAAAGAATGAGTCACAAAACAGTCGAGGTGTGGACTGAAGCAAGACTGCGAGTCGGCCTAGTTGGAACAAATTCATCATAACACTTTTTGTGCGCAAACAAACAGGGACGAAGAATAGAAGAAACACAGGGACGAGCGCTTGTCCTTGTGTTTCTTCTATTCTTCGTCCCTGTTTGTTTGCGCACAATAAGTTTTAAGAGGAGGTGTGGACTTCTCTTTTTGTCCTTTGTATTTTGTGACTGGTTTTTTTCTTTCAACTACCAACTTGTCCCCGCGAAACTGACAACAAAAAACTGTTTCAAAAAAAATCCTTTATCAGGATGAAAATTGACTTCGAATTTTCTATTTAGTGCCGGTAACTTGTGGAATTCTACTCATTAACCGAGTATTCCTTCCGATTCCTCGTTGCAAGCGATGTCGGCCACTTTAAATAATCCAGCTGAAAGAGTAGAATTGTCTTGTCTGCCGCGGTGGCTATTCTTGAAACTTGTAGTCAGGATAAGCAAGCGTTCGGTGCTTGATAATTTACTTACCCACAACTGTAGGCTGATTAGGTGTTCATCTCTAGCGTCCTTTCAACATCTTCGCCCGTTGAGGCAGCGGCCTACGTATGACTCACGGAACGCTGACACCGTTCCATCAGCCGCTACCCGTCCTCAGTTTTTTACTTGAAGCACGCTGTCATTCAGATAGGCCTATGAACGCTTTCATTTATATCATGTATATGATATGCTCATGTATATCTCTATGCTCTATGCTCATGATATGCTCATGTATATCTCTCGCGGATATCTCTCGTCTGTTTTCCCACAAGCGGAGCCAGCGATACGTGGGTGGCGCCTCGGTTCTCATCGCATTCTTTTGAGCAGCAGTCATTCCAACTCTCACTTGCTCCAAGTGGAGCAAGGCTGCGTGACCTCTGAGACCACCCGCGCGACGCCTTTGCGCGACGTCTGATCTCGGAGGCCATCAAACGATATATTTTGCGATATAGGCTGCGTTCGACGCCAGCCTGCCCAGATAGTTTCGTATGATCAGCTAAGGGACAAGTGGCGCTGTTGCATGCGTGACGATGCCGGGATGTTGCTGCTTCGTATTGGCATCTTTCTCGGAGAGACAATGAGTCATCGGGAAGACACGTCTGGCTAGCAGCGTTTCTCTCTCTCTCTCTCGCACTGCTTCATTCTTTCCTGAGACAACGTGAAAAATGCCGATCGTGATTTATTACATACAAGAACCCCGTATTTTTGCTGAACCATAAGAACGTATACTGGGTTTTGCAGGGGTGCTTGAATGCTCGAAAGTTTCGGATATTCGGTTCAGTTTTCCAATCGCGTTGTCGCTATTTTCGAGTTGTTTCCGAATATGTCAAAGCATCAACTGTGCGCAATCAAGTGTGAAATTGAAGCAAGAGAACGATACATTTCAGCCCCGCAGGCAGCGTCCCTTAATAGGCATAAAACATAGGAGCCATGGTGGTGAAGCAGGCTACGTCACTCAAGGACTCGTAGTTAACCGACTGCACAGGGATCATGCGCATGTCTGTAGAGACTGTATGCAAATAAACTGCTTATTTGTTTCTAATTCTTCATTTTTGCTTTTAATAAGCAAAATAACGCTTCACAATGTATGTCATGTGACAGCAATTTGCCAAATATGGCAGAAACTTGCTAACTTCACAAACAATAAGATGTCATCGCCGTTTCATAAATCGCGGAAACAGCTCCTTTTCATTATTCGAAAGCTATTCGGTGCGTATTCAATACTCGATTCGCTTCTGGCATATTACGATTCGGTCTGAAAAATTACTATTCGTGCACCCCTTGATTGAATATTCATAGCGGATATAAAGTCGGATGCAAGTGTAACTTGTATGGAAGTGGTTTTAAGCGTACACTCTAAAAACAGTTTGCTCCCTTTGGGGTGTATATTTGTCCCACAAGGATAATCGTCATCTGTCTTGCCCGCGTTTCCTTTCTTTAACGCTGCGAGCCCGGTACTTCCCAGTCACGAACGGCATGCGCGTTATCAGTGTGACGCAGCATTCTCGACAGGAAAGTAGCGAGCGCCGAGTTTTCAAGAAAGGAAACACAAGCAAGGCAGATGACGATTATTGTTGTGGGACAAATATACACCCCAAATGGTGCAAAGTGTTTTTAGAGTGTATGTTTGTGGCGTCAACTTCCGTGGAAATTGACCGAAGACTGTTGCGCCGTTGCAGACGACGGAAATCAGCCGTATAAAATCCGGAATGCAAGGACGCAGCTTCAACATGCCGACGTACCACCGATGTTACACCACCTCTGTGCTTGCTCAAAGAAGTCCGGTTTCTCGCTCCAGGAAAGGCGCCAGCATCGCCTAAGCATCACATAATACAAAAAAACTAAAAATGTTGAAATTAAAAGTGAAAACGGACGGCTACTTTCTCCGCGTACGCGGAGATGCCGTATTCCGCATCTAACCGCGGTATTTCAGCAACAACAACAAAAAGAAATGTTGCATTTCGCTTTCGTATTTCTCAGGAAAACCTAAAGCTACTCTGGAAAAACGGGAATCTGGATGGAATGTTTAGCAGTTCTCCGCCTTTCTCCCCTACCTCCCACAAGTCCATTTTGGTTTATTTCGTTTCAGCGACAGCACACGAGTTACGGCTACCACACAAATTCCCGAAGACGAAAAGCCATATTCAAATAAGGCAGCTTGCAACGCCACTCTCCTGGTCAGCGCCTCGACCGCAACACCTGATGGACAATCATCTTCGCGTCCAAAGCCATGTGTCATACAGTGAGCGCTTTCGGGGCATCCAGAGACAAATGTCTTGTGCGACGAACTAGTTGGCAAGTTTCCGGGAAAGCTGCCGCATTGTGCGGTGGGCTCTTCACGGTCTTCAAGCCGCCCCTGCAGTCGACCCTGCTTTGTCTCATCCTCACTTTTCCTCACTTTTCTTTTTCGTCGTCTGCTTCAGGTGTCCTCTGGTTTTGCACAGAAGAGAATACTTAGAAGAGGGCATGCTAATCCTTCCTAAACCACCCCGGCTCCATTGCTATTGTAATCGAGGAGCCAATGACCTAGCTGGTCCCGCTCCTCCATTCAGGGCTTTCGAGGAAAAGAAACACCTTCTTGCCCTCCAGAGGGAAAGGTGCGTGGCGAATTGCCTGTTTGAAGTATGAGTGTATGTGTGTGTGCGGGGGGGGGGGGGGAATGGAGGGACGTGGTTTGTACACATGTCAAACTGAACGCGCACTGCTTCGTACCAAATGCACAGGCTTGTACACTGGGCAGCTGCGAAATGTGTGAGCACCGCTGGCTGCAACGCACGCTTACAAAGGACGGGAACCGAAGGCAGGGAAGCACAAAGAAAAGGTCACGCGACAGGCACGCGCTCGGCGCGTGCTTCCGAGAGTTTGCCCTACCGAGAAAGTCTTCTGAAGAGCATCCGTCGCCCAAGAAACCCCCACCGCCATGTCCGAAGTTTCCCGCCATTTACAAAACTTCACCAGAGGCCGCAAGCTAGAGAATCCTTGTTCGTGTTGTTGGCGTTGCGGCTGTTGCTTAGGCCTATTTCTTATACACCCGCTAACGAGATATTGGCCGTTTTTCAACTATCATTTACCTTTAGTTTCTCACTGCTGCATATCAGTTAAAGCCACAGTTCAGTACCCCTGTGCTTTCATTGTCTGTTAGCTGCGTATAATGCAAAATTATACTCCCAATAGCAGCAATAACAACAAACGCATAGCAACAGCTAAAAGTATGCACCGTGACAGACAGTAAGATCGCCATTAAGACAACGATTTAAATAAGAAACAAGAGAAAATCCGAGTGCATGAACATGAAGGAATGCTGAAATTAAAAAAGAAGAAAGCTGCCGCCGCCTTGCTGATTACACCGCGTTAACATCATCAGCTTTAACAGCGTCTCATATTGGTTGACAAGCTCGAACTTTGGCCGTCGAAACATTTTCCCTACTTGACAAAAGGTGCGTACTTTACATGATCAGGTGGCTCATTACATAATCGATGGATCGACTGAGTGTTTGTCTGTTTACCAAGTACTGCTATTTTTTTTTTTTTAGAAGCGAGTTATTTACTACAGTCTACAAGAGTGATCCATCGATTACTTGTTTAGATTGGGCTTAACGCTTAACGTTGTTATGTTACGCTGTTTTCTATGCATTGCCGCGGCCATGCAATCTCGGTATTGGACGACTGAGCTCCGCCAAGCTGTAATCGCGGCTTTTAGTCCGCTTTGTCATCCAGTCTGTTTCGGGCCACTAATTAATTGATTGGTTGAAAGCAATTCAAGCTGTATCCCGGTGGCCTCTGATATACACGAAGCTATATCAGAGGCCACCGGGATACAGCTTGGAATTGGATTCCTAGATAGATAGATAGATAGATAGATAGATAGATAGATAGATAGATAGATAGATAGATAGATAGATAGATAGATAGATAGATAGATAGATAGATAGATAGATAGATAGATAGATAGATAGATAGATAGATAGATAGATAGATAGATAGATAGATAGATAGATAGATAGATAGATAGATAGATAGATAGATAGATAGATAGATAGATAGATAGATAGATAGATAGATAGATAGATAGATAGATAGATAGATAGATAGATAGATAGATAGATAGATAGATAGATAGATAGATAGATAGATAGATAGATAGATAGATAGATAGATAGATAGATAGATAGATAGATAGATAGATAGATAGATAGATAGATACGCAACACAGAAAACGCACCTCAACCCTCAACAAATTAAAGCGTTTATTATCACTTTCCTTTTTTTTTACGGTTTTACACACACCGGTGGCTCGGTGCAGTTGACTAGCGCAGCAGCTGAAACGTTCGCACAGCTACGCGTTTTGCCCAGCCGTCCGGAAGCTCCTCAACGGAAGAAAAACGGCCAGCCTGAAGAAGCCTAGTTGCGCAGCAGTGACCTTGGCGAGACCCCTGTTGGCGCTCCACACTTTGCTGCGGCTCGAGTCAGTTGCGCAGGCTCACCATTGCGCCACTGAAAATCCTTTCCGCGGCCGCGCGACGGCGAGGATACCTAGCTCGAGACATTTGGGAGAAACTCAAAAGCGCGCGCGGATGCCCTACAACGCGGCGGTCTTGGATGTAAAGCACTTGCTTCCATTTGTTTTCGTTTCCCCTGTATTTCCGAGCTTATCCGGAAGGTTCCAGCAGAGCTTCTGGTCCGACGCTGGCGGCTTTACGACAGGGCTTCAGAGTCGAGAAGCGGAGTTTTTTTTTTTTTTTTCATTCGTCGCCGAAAGGGTTCTCGAAAGGTTAGGCGCGGAAGAGGGGCCCCCGTCTCTTTTCAGCCAGAGACGAACATTCCAGCATGCCGTGTGCACACAGCGTCAGACATGCAGGTGCAGCGCGACGGAAGGCACGCAAGTAGTTCGGTCACGAAAATGTATCCCTCCGCCCGTTGCGTCCGTCCGTGCCAAAGGAGTATGCTCGCGCGAGCGTGCACGTGAGGCTGCCGCGACGGGCTGCTAACAAAAAAAGAAGAAAAAACGAAAAGAAATGCAATGAGAAACGAATTGATCTGAAACAATGCGTTAAGTAACCATACACCACAGTTTGTTTCTAAGCATTAAAAGGGTTCTCGTTTAATACTTAGCCTGTATAAGGAAGTTTCTCACAGTTACGATCAAGAACATCAAACTGTTTCTAAGTGCAAATGGCGGCCACCGAAAAAGGCGTCTCTAGCTTCCACAGCGCTTCACTTGATGTCTGAAGCGGAGTATAGATTGTGCGTGAGTCGTGTATGCTTGAGTTGTGTGTCTGCCTGTGCGTGCGTGGCTTATGCGAGATGTAGGTGCGTGGGTTGCGGGGGTGATTCTTATCTGTGTGTACGTTGCAGGCACGCATCTGTTTGTGTATATCTGCAGGAGTTGAGCGGGCGCGCGCGTTATTCCTGTGTGTGTGTGTGTGTGTGTGTGTGTGCGTGCGTGTGTGTGTGTGTGTGTTTGCGTGTGCATGTGTGTGCGTGTGTGTGTGTGCGTGCGTGCGTGCGTCTGTGCTGCTGTGAGTGTCAAACAGATAAGTAAGCCTAAAGATAAATCTACGTCTGCAATCCCAAACGCAAGCTGAAACCTTGATTCGTTCGTTGCAACCCTTGGCCTCACTCTTTGCGAGCCCCACAGCGTTTATCGCATTTCCCGTGCCCACTAACTGAGGAAAGGTAATAAACAGGGATAAGGTGCCTCAGAAAGGCTGGGCAACGTGTCGATAGGAGGACCTATCTTCGTCGAAGATCTCCGCCTTTGACAGAGATAGGTCCTCCTATCGAAAAGTTGATCAGCCTCTCGAGGCACCTTATCCCTGTTTGTAACCTTTATACCGCCCTCTTGGACAAAATTACACCTTTTGGGTTGTATCTTGCCACACAGTGATAATCGTCATTTCTCTTGTCCGCATTTCCTTTCTTTGACGCTGCGAGCCCGGTATACTTCCAAGTCACGAACGGCTAGCGCGTTATCAGCATGACAGAGCCCTCTCGGCAGGAAAGTAGCGAGCGCAGAGTTTTCAAGAAAGGAAACGCAAGCAAGGCAAATGACGATTATCGTTGTGTGGCAAAAATACGCGCCAAAGGGTGTACATTTGTCTAAGAGTGCACATTGTGCTATTCCATTTGTCAGTCCCTTTCTGGATTTCGCACTAACTGAGGAAGAAACAGACAAAGAAAGATCAACAAATAGACTATGAAAAAACAGAGAGAAACAAAGGAAAAAAAACACATCCGCGGGGACAGCTACAGAATGAACGCTCGTGACTTGTGTGACAAATTCGCCGTTCGGTGAGAGTGGGAGCACCAGCCGTAATTGTGACAACTCGGGGTTCAGGTCCGGCTGCAGGCCCGAGTCCAAACATCCGAGAGCGATTCACGAGAACGACGGGACCAGGGCGCAGCTGTTCGTGTCGAATGGACCTCTCGGCGTCCCATATTCGAAAGAAAAAAAAAAGTGATCGATTAGCGAACGTGGTCGTCACCGTCTGCGTATACGCGTCGCATCGGCATGCATCATCGACAACGGACGCGCGACGGACGTTTTTCGGCGCCGACCGAGTTCTCGGAAATCGCGTCCGCGGTCAACGGTCTCTCTGTGCTCGCCAAAGCCACCGCGACGACAGGCCGTCGAAACGGCGCCCGCGTTAGACGTCACTCTTCTCTGGACCCGTTCTTTCCAAGTGCATGCATATATTCGAAATGCAACTCTGTATAGTGTTCTTCGCCGTTCAATTCGTATTCGAAATCGCATATGCGGTCGATGGCTTTTCTCTTTAGAAGCACAACCACAATGCGCTTGTGAGGAAATGAGAGCCCTTTATAGGGACACAAGAGAGAAAAGCGAGTCGATATGCGTTAACAAGTTATTCTTCGGCAATATCAACGCGGTGACTTCTGGTGTTAGGCTGCTGAGCACGAGGTCGCGGGATCGAATCCCGGCCACGGCGGCCGCATTTCGGTGGGGGCGAAATGCGAAAACACCCGTGTACATAGATTTAGGTGCACGTTAAAGAACCCCAGGTGGTCAAAATTTCCGGAGTCCCCCACTACGGCGTGCCTCATAATCAGAAAGTGGTTTTGGCACGTAAAACCCCAAATATTATTATTATTATAACGCGGTGACTTGATAAGCGAGATAAGACGGGAAAAAGGAGAGGTGGGTGGCGGTGCCAACGTTTGAAGCTCGCGTACCAGAGTACCGTGACGGCATGGGTGCGTTACGGCATCTGCTCAAGCCTAGTTAATTTTCTCTTTCTTTTATCGATTAGCACGGATCCCATTGCATTCTAAAGGAGCCAGAGAACGAAGCTAGCAAGTTTCGTACCATTTCACGGTTTCGGACCGGCGGCCCAAATAAAAAGAAAATCGCAATTTCACCCGAGAGGCGAAGCCTCGATTGCGATGGCCAATTAGTGGACAGCTAGCTATACGAAGTAACGGCAGTAGTTTTATCGGCCGTGTAAACTTGTAAACATAGGCCTGCTATAGCTACATTAACAACCATGGTGTCGGCGAGCCCACAAGCCAACAAAAATTAATCTCACTCGATGACCACGGAAACTCGCTGCCTAAACATTGGAGTGAGAAAGCGCGGTGGAAGCAGCAGCGAGCGAATTGACCTTCGTGCTGCGCGTCTCGCATCAAGGCAAACTAAGCCGCAAGAACATAGCACGCGGTGGACTCTGTCCCCGTCGCAGATGGTTTTCAAGATAAAGCGGCCCGGACCGCGAAAAGTAGAAAGTGTCCGCCCCCCCCCCCCCTCCCATCCACACTGCCACCGGAGCCTAGCGCGCGAGGGAAGACGGCGCGCTTCCTCCCCGCTTTCCTCCGTTGCCATTGAGCCGCGATCGCCTGCTCACCGTCGCGCGCTTTCACTCGCACATGCAGCATACGGCGCGCGGCGACAACGTTATCGCACTTGGACTTTCTACGGGACATCACAGCGACGCCGACTGCAGAAATGCCCTGGAGTGTATGTCCATGTAATCGTTATCGCAATAAAATAAATAAAAGACAACTTTGAAATTTATGGCGTCACATTGACGCACGGGCGCGGAGGTTTCGGCGCGGAGGTTTCGGCGCGGATTTCAAAGATCGAATTTCGGACTTCTTTTTTGTTTGTTCGAATGCTCAACTTCGTGTCTAAATATTAACGAAAAATAGAGTCGCGAAAGAATACGTCACGATTCGAAATGTAGTGTTTGTCTTTGGTGTTCCTTAAGTGAATGAAGTCGGGCTAGTTGGTATAAGTATTCTGACGTGCCTAAAGGGCGCTGAAAAAAGCGGGTAAATCACATTCAGCAGACACGAAGAATCAGCGACGTGTTGTATATATATATATATATATATATATATATATATCTATATATATATATATATATATATACAAACACACAGGGTGTTTCAGCGAACACTGTCAAAAATCTTTAGAAGTTGCCTATGGCAGGCATCACAATTCTAGTTCATGAGCTGGTCTACTCGAAGCGGCGGACAATACTTGCACAATGTAAATATGCAAAGTCGACTAATTAATGAGAAGTCCCTAATTAGGTTTCTGACTAATTACATTATGGACCATATTGCAATTTACAAATTCTAGCCGTGGCGTTCACAAGGCCGATCCAATTGGAAAGATTTTTCAATCTGACACCAGTTTCGAGATGTAAATTCCAGAATTTCGCGGAGAAATGCATATACACCCTGTACATATCACAAAATACTAAATGTTAAAATAAAAAGAAGTGTAATCGACCTATACGATAGTTATCCCGCGTAATGAAAGCCACATATGTAAAGCTAGCGTGAGCATGCCATGTTGTTGAAATACTTAGTTTTAGTAGCCGTACTTAAACAAGGACCTTAAGCATGCCAGAGATAGCTATTTCAATAATCTATTTTTAGGATCATCCAAAAACGCGGCCGTGACACGGAAAAAACTAAACTCAATATTTCAAAACGTGCAGGGGTCAAAAGGAGTTAGTGAAATGGTTGTGAGGGGCACAACAATTTCAGGAACTGATCTAGCCAATGTTTTCAACGACTATCTAGTAAACTTGAAGTTTCCTGCACCATCAGGAGACTGTACCCAATACTTGACTGGCAGTTGTCCTGAGACAATTTATTGAAGTCCACTTTCGGAAACGGAAGTTTTGTCTATTATCATGAAATTAAGAAATACTAGCTCCAGCGATATCTTTGACATTCAAGTCCGCCCGATTAAATACATTGCTGACATTATTGCTGTTCCACTTGCCCATATTTTCAATCTTTGTCTGTCAAGTGGAGCATTTCCAGCACAGCTACGGTGTGCAAAGGTTTGTGTTCTACACAAAAAAGGTGACAAAAATAATTTAGCAAACTACAGACCTATTTCTATATCACCAATTTCTTCTAAAGTACTTGAAAATGCCATCCATTCACGTCTGGTTTTATTTCCAGATAAACAAAACATCCTGACTGACTCTCAATACTGTTTTAGGAAACATTGTTCCACCGAACTTCTCCTGCTTCATCAAAAAGAGTTCATTCTAAAAAAACTTGAAGAAAAACGATACCTACTGGGAGTTTTTATAGACTTTACAAAGGCATTTGATTCTTTTAACCAAGGTATTTTGCTGACAAAATTAGAATTCTACGGAATTCATGGTGTTGCCTTGGAGTTACTGGAATCATACCTTAGTACTCGCATGCAGTCTGTTTCAGTAAACAACAGCACCTCCACATTTAAATCTACTTTGTTTGGTGTTCCTCAGGGCAGTATTTTGGGACCATATTTATTTAATATTTACATAAATTACATTGCTAACATCGATGATGATACGAAATTCCTGATCTATACGCAGATGACACCAGCCTGCTGTTTTTAGGGTGACGATTACGAAAAACTTATTATTCGCGCGAACAGCACTTTAAGTAAACTTCATGATTGGTGTTCCTGCAACGGCTTGGTTATTAATACCCAAAAAACTCAAGCAGTCGTTTTCCGAGCGAAGGAAGGAGACATTGTTCCAAATAATCTTCTCCAAATACAGTGTCAGCCGATAGAAATTGTGACATAATTTAAAACTCTAGGCGTAATTTTTTCAGAGCACATGCTCTGGGACTCGCACACTTATGTTATCACGACCCTAGCTCGCACTATAGGATTAATCTACAGGCACCGAGATCTATTTACTGTTTTTATCGCGCATAAATTACTGCTGTTTAGTGTGGTGCAAGACAACCTCAACAAATGTCAGGAAACTGACAGTAATGCAAAATAAAGTAATCCGGATTATTGCAAATTCTCTACCAGGCTACTCAGCAGACAGCTTGCTTAGAAAGTTTAGACTAATTAACACAGAGAACTTGTATAACTATCACCTTTGTAAAAAATTAAGAGATGGAAAGAAACAAGGCATTAATCTCATAACTAATCTGGCAAACTTGCAAACAAATGCCCATTATTATACAACTAGACATCC
The DNA here is from genome assembly GCF_038994185.2 of Dermacentor albipictus. Taxonomy (NCBI): domain Eukaryota; kingdom Metazoa; phylum Arthropoda; class Arachnida; order Ixodida; family Ixodidae; genus Dermacentor; species Dermacentor albipictus. The sequence goes on from NC_091826.1 coordinate 31,096,374, forward strand.
TGAGAACTGGGAAATCCATTGTAACCGCACTAATTACGGTGAACAAATGTTACGACACACAGTACCAAGTGTATTAAATAATTTTTTTCGCAAGGAAATTGATATGATGAGCATTTCGAAAACAGAATTAATAGATTTATTCCTTTAGTTATTTAGAAATTGCGTTGATAAAAAGTAATTCCTTCATTTTTTCTTTGTCAAATCCTACAAAAGTACTACCTTGCACTACCTTTTATGGAAAGTTCTCAGGTTTGATGTGTATGCTCTGTGTACCTGTTAATTCTCCTGTTTGATTTTATAACAGCTGTTCTTTCAAATCTTTGAAGTATTTTCAATCATGCATACTTACACTACGTTTTGTACTTGTACATATTTTACGGAAATTGTCTTTCACCATTTTTTTGTGATGTACAAGATATCCATCAAAACGTGTTTGTGTGTGTGTGCGTGTATGCTGATAATATCTGTATAATATCTGTATCTGTAATATCTGTATATAATGTGTAATATTTGTATAATATCTGTATATGATAATATCTGCATATGTATATTGTATGAGCTGCTGTTGCCTATGTAAACAAGTGGGGTGGGACCTTGTCAAGCTGCTGTTCAGCAGCGTTTTCTTCCATCTCCCCATGTTTCGAACAAACATGAAATAAATCGTAATTTGTACTTAGTCTTTAGATTCGCTTTCTCGAATTGGACACGAACGGGTAGAGTCAGAGGTCCCACTGGCCCCGTACCGAGGTGCCTGCATTTACAGGCACTTTCGCAAGAGCCGGGAAGGGGGGGCGGGGGGCGAAGAAGCCGAGTCAACCCCTCCGTTCCGCGTACCCACCAATCTCGCCTCGACACGCTACGTTCACCTGGCCACCGGATTCCTGCCCCACAAGCCGGCGCGACCTGACTGCTTGTGAACGTAGCTTACCGAGCACAACATGGGCGAAACAGAGAAATATTTATTGCCTCCCGCCCCGGCTAGTTAGAGAACACATACATTCCTTAAATATTTACTGAAAAGGGGAGGGGGGTTCGTTTGCCTGGGTGTCAAGGGCGGGATGAAGGGGAGGGGGGGGGGCGCAGGGACCCGGTTATGCCTGCTCCTCATCGGTCGGGACCTTTCCTAACCTGTGCAGCGCCCTGACTATGGAATTTATTTTTATTTTTTTACTTATTTATATGTTTCAGCTCCGAATTTTGTACTTGTACAAATACTAGACTGAAGTTCAGTTATAGTTTATGTTTAGATATGTTATAGTAGATTGCTAGTTATGTGTGTGTTACATGTGTCTTAATTGAATGCGTGAGAAGAAAGGGCGGTTATCCGAGGTACCCGATAATTATTAATCATTGCATAAGAAGCCAACAAACAAGGACACCAAGGACAACACAGGAGAAATTACTTGTATTTACTAATTGAATTAAAGAAATGATAAATTAATGGAAGTGAAAGTGGATGAAAAGCATCGCAGGCGTAATGCGAAGACGTTGGATCGTTCCCCACCTGCGGCAACTTGTTCTTTCATCCACTTTCATTTCCATTAATTTATAATTTCTTTATTTCAATTAGTAAGCACAAGTAATTTCCCCCTGTGCTGTCCTTGATGTCCGTGGTTGTTGGCTTCTTATGCTATAAGTGTGGTACGCTGTATCTGTCCTTTATTTTTGTCCCTTTACTAGAATTACTGCATTTTTTGACGCACTCTGTCAGCTTGGTACGTGTTTTTCTTTTTACTTTGATTTTCATCGCAATGCCACATTTGTTAACCATTCTGCCCTGTACGCTCACAAGCTTGCTACCACAGTATGCCTTTGTAAGACGCTGAATACAAGTTTAATTGATTGATTGCAAAGATCCAATTACATATTTAATTTCATTCGCCCTTCATCGCTGATTCTGCGTGGCTTTGATCATATACCGCTGTAACAGGTGGGATCGGCCACTCACGTGACGCTTGATGAGAATCTGAGAAAGGAAAATGAAATGGAACTCTACATAAAATATGCAGCCAGGGTCCGCATTTTTATTGTGATCCACTTGAATTTCCGTGCTTGTTTCACGATTGTCCGCCGAACTGGCCGATTCTCCGTGGCAACGGTAGCACGGCTTCGCTCAATCGCGAAAAAAAAAATATTCGAAGAGATATTTACAAAATGCGCAGCCCCTTGATTCGTTGCGTTCACCCACTGATCGGTACAATTTTCCTGCCATCGATATCGGACGTCTTCGCGACGTCGACTGCCGCATTCAACGACCTACCGATCGGGTTTCTTTTTTCTCTCTCTCTCTCTTTTCTGACACCTTCCGCGTGAGTAGCCGTTGTAGCGCGTATTTGCTCGCGTATAACCCCCGGAGACTGGTTCCCTATATCGTTACGCTGGCTTTCTCTCTCTCCCACTACTCACACTTTCATCGAGCGTCAGTCATTGCTTTCACCGCTACGCAATGCCTCTGTGCCAACACCACCGTTGCTGCACGTTCATTATCTCTGTGTTTGTTTTTTCTTTTGCGCAACCGAAAAAACCTCCTTTTGCTGCTCTTAATCGACCTAGATGACAGGACGGTCAATTAGCTACCAGGCGTCTCTGCAGCGGGGTAGAGTATAGAAAGAAAGAAAGAAAGAAAGAAAGAAAGAAAGAAAGAAAGAAAGAAAGAAAGAAAGAAAGAAAGAAAGAAAGAAAGAAAGAAAGAAAGAAAGAAAGAAAGAAAGAAAGAAATTTAGACACGAGAGCATATATAATAACACGCAAGCTGTACTCGCCTCCCGTCCTTGCGTTTATCGTCGACAGTCAAAATAATAATGTAACACATCGCAGGAAGTTCCCAGCATCGCAGCTGCGCTTACGTCACCGCCGGATGGCATGGCAGGTCGCCAAGGAACTGGGGCTGTGCTAACGCAACCTGACCGGCGTGGCGCTGCTAGCGATTTTGTTATTTGTTATTTTTTCCTCTTCAATAACGGGAGCGCACCAAAAAACGTTGATGCTCTTGCCGGTAGCTTGCGTCTCGGTTGGAGTATGTGTCGGGAGTGGTGTCATGGTTAGGTGAGGCAAGCGGTTACGAGAAAGAAAATTATATCTTATTATACTATGGTGCAAGCCTACCGGATTCGTGGAGCTAAGTGTTTTAGAGTGAGTGAGTGAGTGAGTGAGTGAGTGAGTGAGTGAGTGAGTGAGTGAGTGAGTGAGTGAGTGAGTGAGTGAGTGAGTGAGCTAGTGAGTGAGTGAGTGAGTGCGTGAGTGAGTGAGTGAGTGAGTGAGTGAGTGAGTGAGTGAGTGAGTGAGTGAGTGAGTGAGTGAGTGAGTGAGTGAGTGAGTGAGTGAGTGAGTGAGTGAGTGAGTGAGAGTGAGTGAGTGAGTGAGTGAGCCACCCAGCCTGCCAGCCAGTCAGCCAGCGAGCTAGTCGACTAGTCAAACAGTCAGCCAGCGATTTATTGAATGTGTGCAGAACAAGGTAATGAGTGAAGCAGTGAATAAATTAATAAATTAGTTAGCGAGAGTCAAAATGCAATACCTTATGGATTCAGTGCCCGAGTGATTGACGAGCGCGAACGTGTAGATTTCCATAGCTTGGCGCTGTGCAATTGCAAGCAAGGCATTGTTGGCTTTTTTTAGTATATGTCAATTTTTTACTGACTTTTGAAGTCCATGACGATACTTCTTTTTTCTGCATGTAAGCCTTTGCATTTGAGTGACTTGCAATGAGCACATGAAATGAAACATGAAGAGGCAAAACTGTAGACCTCTTTCATGCAAACACCTCAAAATCTCACAAAGCTGTAATTTCACATTACTTGAGTAGATAAGCGCATTTGTCACGTGGGTTCGTAAGAGAAAGAGATCTGCGCAGCACGACTGCGCAGTATTCACGTAACGTCCGCGTATGCCATTTTGTAGTCATGTTCGCAGCTCACCACTGTGCTTATAGATGGATCGAAATGAAGCGCAGATTATCCCTTGTTGGCGGTCGTACAGCAACATGATGGCCTCGGTGACGTCAGCGCATACCGTGAACCGAAGTTTGGTAGCGTATGTTTTAAAGCGAAGCTTTCATTGCCTCTTCGACTGTCCCACTGCTGCTGCTGCTTGAAGGAAAAACCAGTCAAGAAACACAAAGGACAAGAGGAGTGGTTCACACCACAAGGACTGGACTATCAACTCAGCTTTATTAGAATCGGTGTAGTCCCAGCAAGATTCTAATAAAGCTCAGTTGATAGTCCAGTCGTTGTGGTGTGAACTTCTCCTCTTGTCCTTTGTGTTTTTATGCGAAGCATACTAGCCGCACAACCACGCTCTTCCTTGCTGCGCCGCGCGCGGCCGCGTAGCTACCATATGACGTCATAACAGCTGCAAAAGCGGAGGCTCAACTCGTGCGCTCGCTTGCGGCCGCGTAGCTACATAGCCGGGTCTCAGCTCGTGCGCTCGCCTGCATGAGTAGTTTCTTCGTCTAGCCGAACCAAATATAGCCAAGCAACAGCAGTTCACCAGGCTAAACAGTGGTTCAACAACTAAAATAAAGGCTAGTATGCTTCGCATCCTGGGCTTAACCTTAGCTAAGCCACAGCCATTTTTTTTTACTGGTTTTTCCATCAAGTATGCACCAACTGGCCCGGATTTCATCCCTTCTGCTGCTGCTGTCTGGCATACCGCGTCGGAGGTGCCAGACAGAGACAGAGTGCGGCCGAGAGGAAAGGTGGCGCGAGACTCGTTTGAACCTTTGCACCCTGTCGAATGTGCACAATGCCTTCTGGCGTTCCCTGGTCGTCTTCAGTTGGCCTCTTGACAGTTGTAATTATCCGTGACCCCCCTCAAAAGCACTGCCAGCGCTTACCGTTTTACTAACGTGGCGCAAGCCGAGGACGGGGCATAGAACTCTAGGGAGGAGGGGTGGGAGGAGGCAGAGAATCGGCAGAGCTGACGCAGTCGTGAAACGAGTGAATAACTGCCTGTTCGCTCTTTGCTAGCAGTTCCCATTCAAGAGTTGGTGGGAGGGGAGGAAGGGGATAGGGAAACGGGGACATGAGGAGACGACAGCCGGTTGCGTGCACCCGGGATAAATTTAAGTTCAAGGCACGGCCCGGTACGTTTCCGCTATTTCCGAAAAATAAACACTGTTCAAATTTGTCAAGTGAACGCTTACGCAGGGCGTGCAGAAGCAGAGCCGCATTAAAGCCCACCGTGTAGGGTTTAGGCGACACTACAGAATCGGTCACACCTGAAACCAACACTTCTGTGCCTGCCGCGGTAGCCTTGCGGCTATGGCATGGCCCGAGGTCCCGGGTTCGATTCCTACAGCGGCAGCCACATTTCGACGGGGACCAAATAAACAGCACACTTTGAACAAGCTGGGATACATAGCGCAAGAAAGACACAGGGAGAAGCAGGAACACGGGATGAGCTTGTCCCTGTGTCTTTCTTGCGCTATGTATCCCAGTTTGTGCATATCCCACCAACACGCCCAAACTTCTTCCCTGCCAAAGCACACTTTGATTTACGGGTTGAGCTTGTCCCTGTGTCTTTCTTGCGCTATGTATCCCAGTTTGTGCATATCCCACCAACACGCCCAAACTTCTTCCCTGCCAAAGCACACTTTGATTTAGGGACATTACGGTGTCGAAATTAAATCGGAGTCCGCCACTACGGCGTGCCTCATTATCCGGTTGCTGTTTTGGCACGTACACCCACGTAATTCAATCCAAGTTTAATACTTGGATACTTTAATATTTACTTTATATTTGTGATAATACTTTAATATTTGTGTATATTTTTTTTACCCACTCCCCACTTCGGTCTTGAGGGTACAATAAAATAAATAAATACTTCTGCCAAGGTGCGATGCGCCATGCGAGGCCATGAAGACGCTCAACAACCTGCTCAGAGTTTATGAAGTGTGGCGCACAACAACGCCTCAAGCAAACGCCTAACCCTGTGTGTTCTGTGTACTACGCCGACTAACAGCAGTGGTACACGCAAGGTAGCGGTTAACATCAACTAACCGCTCCCATGTTGGAATAAAGGTTGAAGAAGTTGAACATTTGCATCAACATCACCGCTAATTATCGTCAGTCAAAGGAAACAGCACCGAAATCTTCGCTTACATCCATTCCCACAGTGCGTGGAATCCGCATAATCTTTTTTAATGCTCATTATTTTGCAGACATTACTTGCACAAAACTAACCATACCGGCTTTGTTCATATCGGTGTTTCGGCGTAACCGCGATATCATTTCGGCTCACCATTTGTTTGGTGAAGCGCTATGTCTCCAAGCGTGAAACGGGCTGCGGGCGTATACATTTACGCGTATAATATATCCACAACAGCCATAGTACGTTGCGATCGGGTTAGTTTTTATTGCCGCGATCATTTTCGTCCGCGAGTTCCTCAAGCCAATCGACCTTGGCTTCGACGCGCAAAATCCTGATTGCCATAGTGACCAGAGGTCAAGTTTCGCATCGTCAAGCCTGCCTTCCGCCACATCTGGCGTGAGCACGTTACGGCTTAAGCGCTATCAGCAGGACGTTATCTTCGTCAACCCGGACGCGATGTAGTCCGCGACGCCGTATTTGCGTATCGTCAAAGCTGCCTCCGAAGTTGTAATTAAATGGCTTTCTCGACACCAAGTCGCGTGCGTATGAGCCTTCTGTATCCCTACCGTCGTTTTTTTTTCCCGTAATATCTTTTGTTGATTCCCACTTCTTTTTTACTGAACGTAATCTGATAAATGGTGGCAGTCGAAGCTTTGTTCGCGACCGTTTATTGCTACTTCTTTTCTATCACGAAGCGTGCCTCTAGAAGATAAACACCTCGCGTTGCGTAAAGTGCTGGCACGGGCTATAGTATAAACAGAGCAGAAGACACGGACGGTTGAGCAGACGGCAGAAGCGCTCGTGTGATCTGCTCACAATTATCTTGTCTTCTGCACTCTTTGTTGCAGAAGGCGAGATTTGCACTGGTCCGAATAAACCAAGTAGTGTCTTTTCTGCGCTACACCACTCGACAAAGCAGACGAAGGGAACTGTAGGGGTTCGCAGATGTTTAACAGCACTCGGCATTCTCTGCATTGCCCTAATGTTCCCGTGAATCCACTAAAAATCACCCAGCGAAAAAATTCAATAAAGAACAAAACAAGATTACTCATTTGCCAAAAGGAATTTCAATTGCCGAAAGTATTAGATTGTGAGGCTGGCGATGACAGAAAGACCGGTAAAAAAATAAACGGAAAAGAAAAGATAATGTATTTGTAAACATAACTTTTTAATTCGTGCAAACAGCAATTTCCGAGGTCGTGTTGCTGCAATGCAGAAACACAGATCAGACGCCCCTTTACGTAAGTGGAAATGCGTTTATTTATTGATTTTCCTTAAACGTTCCATATCATAAAGTGTGAGTTGGACTGAATGAGTTTGGGCGGCTAATCATTTCATCACAAGACACGTCAATTTCTGCGTTATGTTCAAACAAAGCTCTCAAGCAACGTTCTCGGTCTGTCAGAATCGGGTAAACACTTTCCCGAGTGCCTTCAAAATGAGGCTAAAAAAATACGAATACATATGTGTAAGTGTAATGAATACGAAGCATGCGGAAACGCTCGGTCCTTCGGCTTTTTCTGTACGTTTCGCTCGTGCACAAAAAAAAAAAACGTTCCCAAATGCGCAAGTATACGCGTCATAACCACACGACGTCACATTGCGATCATTAGCGCCACTGGTGGGCCAATAGCACAGTGTCGAAGTAACTCGCTCAACGGTGTGCGCTTTTTCTCTACGAATGCTCCGAGCGTCTAATATGGATAAGCGCTCTTCCTGGTGCCCCTTTTTAATCTCCGATATTGTTGCGTCGACACAGGCATCCACCCGGATGTGCGTTTTTGATCACGTGTACCAGCCGGCTGCCGCCAGAGCCGCGTTCACTGACGTTGATCGTTGTGTTGCTTTGACTTTTACGGATGGAGCGCGAATGTCAACATTGACGTGCCTCGGTACAATGTAAACATGTCGTGCCGTAGCGAAAGGATTCGAAGTAGCAGTTTGTGACAAAGATGAAGTGGTGGAAATGTGGTGCTTTAACATAGGCGGAGAAAACGTGAATGTTTAGAGCTGTCCAGCGCTGCAGACACTCAAGATCCCCGATGTCCTCTGGTGGATCTTTGCCGTTGGCGAGGATAATTTTTTCTTAATGTCACATCAAACAGAGCTAAGCACAGCCTCTTCTATTCCATTGCTCGGTGACATTGTGTTGCCTGCTCTAAAGACAATGAAGCAACGTTAACGTAAAGTTTAAAGGATAATTTGTGGCCGAGACGCTGGAGAGTCCAAGTCTTCGTCCTGCTCGTCTTTACCACTTTCGACGAAGACAGTTTTCCTTTAGTCGCCCGACTACATGACTACATGACCACATGAGATTACAGTTTTTCAGGGCAGCCAACTTACATAGATGGGAAAAAACGTCCTTTCCGATAGTATGCGTTTTGGGTGCAGATATTCCGAAATTGTAAACGTAGTGCTTTGCGCAGTTCTTTTCTTCTTTTATTTGCTGACTTTCGGTAATTTCTTTCAATAACTTGCGGTCTTGATTGCGCAATTATGCCACGTGGGGCGGTTGGTACATACTTTAATTACAAAGAACAAAAAATCGCTGAGTACACTTCATGGCGGATAGTTGAACCTCTTCATAAGGTCCAGTGATGCGATATCACTTCGCGATAATAGCATATAGATTTTATTTTTACAATTACAAAAAATACATTTAGCTTGAATTCTTCGTTTAATATGACTCCAAGAAATAAATACTTCGTGAGCCTGATGATGAACAAACGAAAACAAAGAAACGTTCTGGGCACCCTCCTGCACTGATCAATGAACTCGCCCGTCTATTAGTTGAGGTGAAGATGGAAATTTTGCACAAAACTACATAGAACTAAAGAATATTTTAACTACTTATAGAGATACTGCTGCTTCATACATCGATCCGATCAACTATTTGAACAAACCGTGAACATCTTGGGCTCGTAACATGCCAGTCAGTAATAAGACGTAGGGCGGAATTCACTAAGCGGCGCTGTTATTATTGTATTGAATTTCTTAGCAAAAAACTTATCATAAGAAGCCAACAAACACTGACCCCAAGGACAACATAGGGGAAATTACTTGTGTTTAATAAATGAAATAAAAAAACGACAAATCAATGGAACTGAAAGTGGGCGAAGCAAACGACTTGCCGCAGGTGGGGTACGATCCCACAACCTTCGCAAGCAGCGGTGCCGAAGAGCGCACCAGACCGACGGGGCGGCTGGCGGAAGATCCTCTGCCCAACAATGGGCCGGTTCTGCCTTAATTCCCTTCAGCAGGAACGGGCAGCACCTGCGTTGACGTCAATCGCGCTGCTTTCCTCTTTCGTCGAAGCAGGAGAAGTCCATGCTGCGTACCGCCGGTCTTCCACGGCAAAGGGGTCAGCAGTTCTGTGGAATTCTGGAGGCCGTCAGTGGATTCGTCGTGGCTCGGTCCGAGTCGTCGACCTTGCCACGCTGACGCACTTTTTGTTCGGAGATGCCACTGCACGCATGGCAGGAGAACGAGGGGGGGGGGGGGGGGAGGTAGTGGTATCCAGGTGTCTCGACAGACACCGCTCTGTAAAGATGCGATTGCGACCTTCACGGGGCCACGGAATGCACAAAATCCTTGGGTCTAGAAATTTCGTCGCTTCGACTTCGCGCCGAATTGAAACGACGAGTAATATAATAAACAGAAGGCTGACACTAGGGAGTTTTAGAATAGGGGCCCCAATATTTTGGGGCCCCAAACAGCTTTGCGGGTGTTTTGCGTTTGCGGATAGCGTCTTGCGCTGACAGCGCCAGTACGGCGTCTAGGAAAAACGGTCAAAAATAATTAAATAAAATATTTCATTTTATGATATGAATAGTAATTTTGACTTGCCTGTATTTGCGTTTAATTACAATTTAGAGGTTATTCTTCAAGCAGCAAACAATTAGTTGTGCTTAGTTTTGAGCAACAAAACCAACTGTACGTGCCTTCACCAGCCAAGCTTAGCCGTGTTAGGCCTAGGAGCCATAAAATCCACACTAGAATTCGGAATCAGCGGCGTCTAATGAATAAATCTTCATAACATACGCCAGTTGAGAGAAAGCGATAACTGCAGTCACTTCTCCTAGCTTGCGAACTTCACGCGTTACCGCGAATCGAACCCAGTTTGGTGCTAGGTCAGAGCCGTCGCTTCAATGGGTGCCGCCATGTTTGTTGACGCAAAGCTTTTGGGTACGCTATTTGAGCTCCCGCTAAAGCGGTGAAATAGCGTTCCCAACGCAAAACCCAAACGCAGTTTGCGTCTCGCGCATGCGCAGTGGCTTCGACGCTATTTCTTTGGGGCCCCTATTCTAAAACTATCTACTAACAGCACGGAAGACGACAGTGAATTGTACCACAGCAACAGCTTATCATAATTAGAAACGTATAGGTGTCTTTTCGTTGTTTCATCTCGCGTGGAGAATTATAACCTCAATAGTGTTGTCAAAAATTGTAATACGCTGTTCTATGGCCTTGACAAAGCTGAAACTATTAAAAACGAAAGAACTATATAAGTGCTAAAAAAGCATCATCGACAAACTTGACGGTGGTCAGCGGCGGACACCACACTTCGATTTGCCACCACCGTTATGATCGACCTAAGTTTTCCAAGAAGCCATCGACTACCACATCTGGCGACGGCGGTATGCCCCACCAGCAACACGCATCTGTCATGGCTGACGTTCGCGCCTCATCGTTCACTTCGCTTCGAGACGGCAACGTCGCCCTCCTGACCGTCGCGAAGCGGCCAACTATTGATGAAAGGGTCCTCGTCCACAACACCTGGCCGAAAGCATCGACGGCAGCTGGTTGCCTCCTACTGCGACACGTTGGATACAGGTGCACCACGTACACGAGTAGCTAGCTCATTGGAGACACGAGCACTCCGAGCATCACGCTATCGAGGAGCGAGGCTTGTCTCGAGCTTCCAAACAGCTAGATGTTGTCAACTTAGCTAAATCCAAAAGGCTAGATATTCTCGTACCCTAAGACACTTATGGTTAGGCCAGATCGGCCACTTTGACAGGATTTTTCGAACCAGGTCTTTCTGGAGTTATGGCGAGTCGGGCTGCCGAGGTACGGCCATCATTTTGATGCCGAAATTTAGCGGCCTTGTTCTTTGTCGTGCCAGGGGTGCCGAGGGCCCTATCCTGTCGGTGGATCTTGATTGGGGCATTCGAATTGTTAACGTTTATGCTCCAAACAAAGGTACAGATCAGAGAGAGTTTTTCGCTGCATTAGACATATACTTGGTAGGTCACTCTCGGCTTATTCTGGTGGTCGATTTCAACTGTGTGTTAGAACAGGTTGTTCGCGTCTCCCGTAGAGGGACTGCAAAAGCTAAAGATAGGGCTGGAAATGCTGTACTGCGAGAGCTCGTCGACGGGCTGGGACTTGTGGATGCCTGGCGTGTGCTTCGCCCTGGTCAGTCGGGAACGCCTTGGACAGAAAGGGGCTTGGAAAGCCGCATCGATCGTTTTTGCATCTCATCGTCACTAGCTTCCAGTATGCATCCTTCATGGACAGTTCCTTCTGTTCTTAGCGACCACACTCGATTCAAACATGGCCTCGCAAGGGAAGGGACCGTGAGGTCTAAACCCATGGCTCCTAAAGGACAGGCAGGCAACCGCAGATGTATCATCCATTCTCTTTCGATCGCTGCACAACAGAGAGAATCTAAATGGCATAGAATGGGATGACGTGATGGCCAGAATGCGCGAGTGCTTCAGGTCTTGAGGCAAGCGTCGAGCGCGCGAGGCGCACGAAGAGATTAAAATTGTCTCCGGCGCGATCCTCCTGCTCTCGAGGCCACTGTCCTGCGGGCCTGGTGTTGCTCCGGCACTGCCCTCACTCCGAAAGGAACTCCGGATTCTCCTACAGTGACACTGGGATGGCTTGAAAGCCACAACCCGAGCAGACCAGTGGGAAATGGAAGCGTGGTGCAGCAGAAATGTGCTACGTAGGCATCTTTCAAGGGAGAGCACAACTCTCTCTTCCATAGTTGATCCAACTGATGGAAGAATAGTCGATTCACCAGATGGAGTTCTTGCACTGGCGAGGCAGTTATACACTACCTTGTACGCCGAACCAATAGCTACTCCAGCTGTTTTTCCGTTCGTTTCACCGGCTGAGCCACCGGAAGTTTGTGACTCAGCCATAGTCGAGGATGAGCTATTTTCAGCTTTGAAGTCTATGAAGCATAATAGCAGTCCAGGATCCAATGGTCTGACAGTCGAATTTTATGTGAAGTTTTGGACACTGCTTGGGTAGTCGGTCACATCATTAGTGAACAGGTTACTCAGTGAAGGGACTTTGCCAGCGTATCAACGAGAGGGCCTAATCACTCTCTTTTGTAAGGATGAGTCGAGAAGCTCCTATCTAAAAGTATGGCGTCCAATCACACTTCTGAACTGGGATTACATGCTTATAGCAAACTGTCTGCGTATGCGACTCACTACCGTACTCAACACTGATTTGGTCTATACCAGGCATGTTGTGTTCCGGGGCTCTCCACTCATCTTCATGGTTTAGCAGTGAGGGACGTTCTCCTGTGGGCAAATACCAGGAAACTCTCAGGTATTCTGTGCTCCTTCAATTAGGAGAATATCATAAGAAGCCAACAAACACTGACACCAAAGACAACATAGGGGAAATTACTTGTGCTTAATAAATGAAATAAAGAAACGATAAATTAATGGAAATTAAAGTGGATGAAAAAACAACTTGCCGCAGGTGGGAACCGAACCCACAACCTTCGCATTTCGCGAAGGAAAGATTTCCATATTAGGAGAAGGCTTTCGGAGAAGGCTTCTCCTAATATCCTAATATATTAGGAGAAGGCTTTCGATATCGTAAGCCACCTAGTACCTTTTCTGGGTTTTAGAAGAAGCTGGTTTCTGTGGGTTTTCGGCAGGTGGTCCAAGCTCTGTATTCTCGACCAACTTCTGTTGTTCTCATACATGATCGCATCTCGGAGGCATTCATTGTGGGACGCGGTGTTCGGCAGGGGGACGCTCTCTCGCCTGCCCTCTACGTACTCGCTTTTGAACCGCTTCTGAACAGGTTGTCCTGTGACAGTACAACTGGCAGGTTCCTACTCCCACCAGGCTCCCCTCCAGTTGCACTCTTTGAATATGCGGATTACTTGTCCATTGTCGCCCCGGACGAGGCATCAGCCTGCACCGTCTTGGATGTCATGGACGGTTACTGCATGACGAGTATTGTAAGGTTGAATAGGTCCAAAAGCACAGACATGTACTTGAATTTCACTCCGTCCAGTCTGCAGCCCGTTCATGGTCTTCCCACGAAAACGCGGTTGTGTATTCTAACCTTCCAATTCGAACCAGACGGTCTGTCTCCTGAAAACTGGCAGCAGGCTAAGGAGAAGCTTGCAACCAGGGTTCAGGAATTCAGCGCGTTGTCATGCCCATTGACGGCTCGCGCGACAATTCTTCGCTCACTTCTGTTTTCCTTCCTTGCGTATGCGGCGTGTGGCTCCTGTTCCAACCCGAACCAATCTAATCTTGGAGAGGGTCCTCTTTCGCTCCCTCTGGAAAGGGACAACTGGTTGTGTAGCTCGGCAGGTGCTTAAGTTGCCCAAGGATAAGGGAGGACTCGGAATTCCCGACCTGGGCATCTAGCTAGTGCTCTACATGTCATGTGGACCCAGGTCGCTCTTGACTCGGATATGCTCCTGACTCGAAGCTTTACTTCCTTTTTTTCTTATCACCCGACTCCACTTGTTTTCGCAGAGCACATTTTCCCACTGTGTGCCTCACCCACGTTCCCTGTCCAACAATGATGCGGCGGCTGCCAATTATCTGGTATGCCTCTGCAAAGTTCACCCCGGCATTGACGTAGTTTCAACTCCAATCCAAGAACTAATCGATACCCTCACTCCAGGTCTCCCCCCGCATTGCCAAAGGTACGATCTGTCCACCCACAGGCCAAACTGGTAGCTCATTACGGCCAGTTTCCTCCACGCTAGGCGAGCTACGTTCATGTATCGCCTGGCGCAGGGGTTCATGCCGCTGTTACAGGCCCGTCACGGCCACCCCGGCTCGATGAGTGTGCCCTGTTTGTGGCGGTCGTGAGGATTCGGTTCATATCTTTACGCGGTGCTTGCTTCCTCTAGCTCTTCCCCAAAGGATTGCTAGTCTTTTTAGGTTCCCAGGTGTTCCATATCAGACTGTTCGATATTTGCACCCTTTGCCTGAACAGGCGATCAACCAGTTCGTGCTTCTTCTTGTCGAGTGCTCACACCAGGTTTGGTTGACAGGCTATGAGGAGGTTTTCGGGGGACGGGCGCCCGGCCTTCTCGAAGTGCTTGCGAAAGCACGGAAGGAGGTCTAGCTCCATCTCACCCTGGAGCGGCACCGCTTGGGCGACAAGAAGTTTCTCGAAGTGTGGGCTCGTCCTGCTGCGATTTTTGATGAGTCAGGGGAAAAGCTCTCCATTAAGTTATGATGCATGCTCCTAAGTTCGCTCGACTCGGCCGTGGGTGCCAGTCGATGCATGGTGTTTTGTTTGGCTCAGTGGAACCCCGAGCCGGAACCGACCATGGCGCACCCTCGTGTGGTCGTGCTTCGCCGCGGATGGCCTTGGTGGTCTCCATTGTTGTATGCCTTGACCTTTTTTGTGTCAAGGTGGTCCGAGGATCAATCAGGCTCACGTCCAGTAAGACCGACATAGGTGTTTGTGTGTTGAGTGCAGTAACTAAGTTTTGCTGCACCACAGTAGCCCCCTTGTCCGGTAAGGACCATTGGCCCGAACCAAAGCCCCACACCCAGTCAGCCCGGGTTGAACGGGAGTGTCGAGGTCAATGTACAGAATGATGCTGGGTTGATGAGTACATGAAACCTCTGTCCACTTCCCGCCTAACAACGACACCAGTGAGCCCCTCACTGGTGGATAGAGGTGGTGAACGATTCGGCGTTTGTAATAACGATGCCCGGCTTCATCGTCGTTTCCTGATTCTTGCGGTGAAGACCCACCTCGCAATGTCGAGGTCGCGTCAGCACCTAATAGGTGTGTCATGACGAGCATGAGAAGTCAGGCTATTGCGCGCACAGAGAAACATGACCTATCAGACATTAAGCGCAAGTTCGCAGCCCAGCATTCATGTTACTGCCTTCCACATCAGCACTCGCCGAGTACAATTATACACTAAAATCTGCTCAACGCACTTTAAAACGAGAAAATCAGAGCGCGCCACAAATGCACAAGCACGCGCCATACTCGGCTATCGGTTGTAATTCGAACGGCGCAGGTAGACATTATTGTGTTCGTAAAACTGCTACCCCTTTATCGTATAAACTCCTTCTTACGTCGGCAGCTTCGATGGCTGTTGAGGTTTCCTGAATAGACTTACGCTTGCTATTGGTGCAAGCACTGAAGCTCGCACCTGTGCTGCAGTTACATACGCGACTTTATTTCGACTACATCGCTCAAGTTTGTAGCGGCGGCCGTCGCAAAGCTTGCTGATCTTACGAACAGTTTCAGCTTTGTCAATGCGTTTCCTTTTTCGTAAGATTGTTCTTACTCCAAAATTTGTTCGTAAGTTCTCCTAGTCAGTTCCGCCGCCCCGGATCCGAAAAAGCCATTGTTTCACTTTCAGACTCTTTTTTAATCGGGTCTTTGCAGGGTGCGTTAATCTATCCCCGGGATCAGCATTTTTTCTTCGTCGCGTCCAATATCTCGCGCAGCGATCCGGGATCGTCTCACGTGTTTTGCCCGCGGCGTCGTCAAACCGATTTGACTACACGGCGAAAATTCGATATCTCCGATAAGGAGAGAGGTTATCTGCTCCGTTGCCCCTGGGGGCGTGCATGCTTATAGGGGTGCCGTAATCGCTAACGTATGCACGGTACGTTTCAAACCTGTTTCCTACGGGAATAATCCGGGTCACCTGCTTTTCTTTCTTTTGCTCTACGTAGATGGCGGAACGGCACTTGAGCGGTGGTCGTGGTCTAGCCACCCTAGTCGCGGTTCGAAGGTCTGTGAGCGGGCGCGCGTGATGTTTGTCGAGCGCGTCATAAAAGCGCGACCACGTGGGTGCCGGCGTATTAACCGGGCAGCGAGGATCCGAGAAAGTGACGACGTTTAGGTAGACAGCGTCGCATCATTGCGTACTGGTGAGGGCTCAAGACGTGAGACATGCATTTCTTGCGTCCTTTTTTTTTTTTGAAGAAGCCATAATCACAAATTAGCGGCGCCCGTCTCGGCTTGTCGTAAATCAACCGTGGCGACATAGTACAGTAAATGCAATTAACGTTATTGATGTAATTTCTCGTGCGCAGTTGCAGCACGGGGCACACTTGGTCTCTCTCTCTCTCTCTCCCCGAATTTTCTTACTGATGCACGGGCAGAGGTGGGGTGAAGAAGTATTCTATCTTCAATGATTCTGCGAACGTAACTGTTGAAAAGAAAAACAGGAATATTTTGGCAGCAGTCGATGGTTTTTTCTAACTGTCGCCTCGTTTCGACGCAATAATCGAACCTAATCGCAAACGTTCCAGTGGACGCCAAGCAATAAGATTCCTCCGTCGCAACGCATGCTTGGACAAAGAGCCGCACCAGGTAAAGCTTTTCATTGAATTTCAATGGAGGCGAAACCCGTGTCGTACGATTCAGTCTATCGACTCTTTACTCCCGTCTCCCAGAACTCCGAGAAGGCCCTCGGTGCCAGCCTGTCGCGTATGCCTCGCGATACTAGCTCCTTGAATGTTTGCCCAACCCTTCCCCGGTCGCACGTTTCCTTCCGTATCAGGCAAGTGTATGTATGTACATACATTGCAGCGCTATCGCCGCACATGTTACCTACTCGTATGTTATCTAGATCCTCCCTCTCTCTTCACGTGTGCGAGCAACATTTGTCGAGTGTCATCAGCACGGCGGATTGTCTTCTATCTGCGACTCACCATCGGGGAGGAAGGCTGCCAACTACGATGTCCACTCGAAGCGCATATATATATATATATATATATATATATATATATATATATATATATATATATATATATATATATATATATATATTAGTGGGACTCTACCGCAGATTCGCGTGTTCCTTTTCTTTCATTTTTTGTTGTTTCTTTCTGCTTTTCTCGCACAGAGATACACATCATTGCTCTTCGCTGGCATAGAACTGTGCAATGGGGGAAACCTTCTAGCGTCAGGAACAGCCTGTACAGAAATGAATTTAGGCAGTCGGTATACAGGCAAGCTTCGTGTATGGCTTTGTCAGTGCGCAGGGCACAAAACAAACAACAGCAGCAAACAAACACCTTCTCTCATGTCACCACGTCTATCTCTGGCCGCAATAACGTGCTGCTTGGGAAGTTTTCCTATGCGACCACAAACAAAGGTCAATGACAATGGAATCCCACGCATCAATCAGCAACAATAGGCAAGTCTTCTGTGTGACGTCGTGGCCTGGATGATGTGTATACACTTTCTATTCTCGTGGGCTTGCTCTGGCTTTGGGCAGGCTTGTATATCTCTGGATATGTTAAGTACATATGTAGTATACTCTATATATGAAGTATATATTGTGACTCGTGTAATTCAAGAGGGTTTGTTCAGGGACAGCCTGTAGACAGTAGTCATCAAGAATAGTTAATAAATTCGCAGGTCAATAAGACACAGAGGAAGAAGAAGAAGTAGAAAGAAGAGGAATAATACACGCAGGCAATACACGTCAGTGAAAACTCTCAGGCCAAAGGGAGTGCTCAAAACACCTTTTTGCGGGAGTGATCACTTGTCGTGTATTTTTACGCCCTAGCCTAGTCTTTGTACTTTTCAGAGGAGTACGCTGACTGTCCTCAGGAACCCTATTGTGAACATGCGTCAGAATAGGGCATGACTGCTAGATGGTGCAGTTAAATGTCAAGTGAGCCTTAGAACACTCGGTTTGTTCTAAAAGCTTAAGCCAAATTTGAGCTCATTTCGAGTGGATGGGAGCCTCACATGGGAATTATCACAATTAATTTAGTTACGTGGCCTCTAAACGCACCAGGTACGTGGTTTCTTTCTTTGTTCAATATCTCGTCTTCTGTTGCACTTGAATTATGCTGACCAGGTTGATGTGATCTCTTCGATTCGGGTTTGCCCCGCATGAAAGTTCTTTCAAATTGCTCACGGGAAAATGCGTCATGCATGTCATTTTGTGTAATCCGTCTTTCAACATAAAAAAAAACGTGATCAAATCTTCACCTTGACATGCTCATTCGACTACCCGCGGCTTACATGCTGCTCTTAATATGGTACTTTTTCATTATTAAATATGGAAATAAAAAATTAACCATTGTCTTACTAAGTTAGCTATCAACCAGATCGGTGCCTACTTTTGATCGTATGTTTAGCTTCGCATGATTAGATTTCAATGCGACGAATAGCTTATTTCAGTCTTACAGTTTTAGGCTAGAAAGAACAGTGTACCCGTGTCTAGCCTTCAAATGTACTGTTTGGTTTGGTGTAAGTGGAAACGTATAAACCTCATTTACGAGTACATGAGTAGACATCGCGTTTCGCAGTAAAGCACTGACTGTTGAAACTCAGATTAGGCAACAGTCTTAGAACATGGGAAGTAAACCACAGCACCCTACAGAGTTCAAAAGCCTTATCATGAAAAAGAAACCTTGTAGGGCTATACATAGGTGTTGTGGTACAAGGATTATCTTCTACTTTTCAAAGTGCCCCATCCACCGCATCTTCCTTGTTGCTCATGGCATTGCCTTCACCGAAGCTTTCAGTGGATCAGGTTATCGTGTGGCCGAGAACTTGGCGTCTTCATTAGCGCCCGAAGAACAGAGGACGTGGTAGCAGACGTTGCGTAGGAAACATATACATGCCCTCCGTCAATCGTTCTACCTCAAACTGGTTAACGACTGCCACGGCTTCCGCCATAGCGCGCAGTTTTATGGATCTCGCTTTGTAGCGTCGTCTGCTGATACTCTCCCGGACAGCAGACGACGTGGTTGTGAACGTCCCTGAAGCATGCCGCTTGCTTTGACGTACCCCGTTACTATTTCTGGTCAGAGCTCAAAGCTTCGAGAGGAAGCTGTAGCTCGGGGGTTCCTATCCAAACACACGGGAAAGGAGAAATCGTTTTTCTCGGCAACCACTGCACCAAATTTGACTAGGTCTGTTGCATTTAAAATAAAGAGGTTATGAGCTGGTGGCTGTTGGTAGCAAATCTTTGATTTAGGCCATCCATATTTTAATAAAAATTGTTGAAAATTGCAAATTTTCAGAAAACGGAACTATTAAGTTTACAGCTTTGTAACTCAGCAATGAAAATAAAACATCACAGTTCTACAAATTGCATCTAAATTGGTCGAAATTGATGCATTATATATGGCTCCCAAATAGACCGTGGATAGGTGTGTAGGACTTTTGCAAAAGCCCTTGCAGACAATGTAACAAATTTGCCTAGGATGTAAACTAATAATAAAATGTGACCGCTTCGGATGCTTTAACCGATGCGCTTTACAGAAATGCGATATTTGTTCTTAGTGCAGAGCTACGAAATTGAAAACTTTGTTCAAAACTTTCTTTTTCAAGCTTACCGCTTCCTGAATGCTCCTTCTAAAAAAAGTGGGGCCCTAAATGAGAACTCCGCTTCCAAGAGTCATTTGAATTCGACATTCTCTCTAAGATGCAACAAATTTGATTAAAATCAGCCCAGTGGTTGTCTCAGAAAATCGCTTCTTCGTTTTACATGCGTTTTAATCGGCGACAACGTACAGTGGGGCCCGAGCTAAAGCTTCCTCTTTGCAGTACTGCACGTTCTTTTTTTTTTTGTGCGGGAGCCGGCAACGCGAAGACGAGCGACTTGCTGCATTCTCGACGTATGCGGGTTTTCGCTTGATACTTCTTACTTTTTAACCTCGCGGCACTCGACTTGAGACACTCGAGGAAGCAAGCGTGCGCAAGCCGTATCGTTTCTTTCTGTGGCGTCAGTGAAGGACGGTCCCCGATAACGGACCTACTGCTGCTGCATGCTGTTGCCGTGCGCTCATTCATGCGGGCAGAACGGATCGGGCCTCGTTGGACCCAACCCGCCGTGATTGCTTAGTGGCTATGGTGTTGGGCTGCTGAGCACGAGGTCGCGGGATCGAATCCCGGCCACGGCGGCCGGATTTCGATGGGGGCGAAATGCGAAAACACCCGCACATGAACGATGTAACTAACCAAGCGGGTTGCAACCCTAACGAGCGGGCCAACTGCCTGGCGCGTGAATTCACGAACCGCGCCCGAGATAACGGTCCGGCTCTCCCGCAGGATTGCTCCTTCAAAGATAATCTTACGACCTTTCATGAAATCACATTACAGACAAAGCAGGAGAAAATTCCCTCCCCCCAGCCCGAAACTGAACAGGGCTCAGGCTGTTACTTTCAGACTTTTACAGACGAGATCCTACCTCACCCCTAGAGCGCTGTGTTGGATAGACCCGAACTTCCCGCAATCGTGCTCCAAATGCGGTCACGCGTGCTGCTCCTTCGACCACATGCTCTGGCTGTGCCCGTACAACGTGGGCTCCGACTTTCATAACAAGTCCCAGTGGGAGGCCTTGCTGAAGAGCTCTGATTTCCCAAGCCAACTAGAGGCCGTCCAGAAGGCCCGCGACGTCGCGGAGAGTCACCACCTCCCTGTCCCGTCGTGGGCGGAGCCACCAACTTGATCGGGGAGCCTTCGGTCCCCCCAATCGAGTTCCTCAGGACACTCTTAATAAAGTTCTTGTCACTGTCACCCGTGTACTTAGATTTAGGTGCACGTTAAAGAACCCCGGGTGGTCGAAATTTCCGGAGTCCCCCCACTACGGCGTGCCTCATAATCAGAAAGGGGTTTTGGCACGTAAAACCCCATAATTTCGTTGGACCGAATTTCAGTTCGCGCGCCTAACTTCCCGTCTCCCTTCAGGGCTTCTTGTTTGACCACAGTCGCGGCCTGCGAGTTGTCATTTTAGCATTACCGATTGCCATCGGCCCTACTGTGCTGTGTCATGGGGTCGCACCGATCGCTCGCGTCTTGGTCCAACCAAGAACCTACGAGGGTGATGCAGAAAGTAATGCCTCCAAGCCCGCTACTTTGCCAATAGTACTCCAAACGTTTTGAATTTTTTTCATTGACGCACTGATGTCTAGGCTATATAGAATGTCACTCGCCTAACCTTCCTATCTCTTCTCGTTCTAGAGTAATCGCGCATTTCCATGGCATCCAGTGGCGACTTCCGGTTGAAACAGTGGGCTGCAATTGAATTTCTGACCGAAATCCAGCCGCGTCAAATCTCCACGATCAGCGACGAAGTGGGCGACCCGCAACGGCCTCTGGCGACGATAATCGACATCAGGTGGACGTGTTGATTCGTGGCAATCGCAGGGTCAATCAATGCGAGATCGCAACAACACTCGTCATTTCCACTGGTTTGAGGATCCACATCATTAAGGAGCGCCTGCGTTACAAGAATGTTTGCGCTCGCCGGGTACCACGGCAACTGATGACTGACACGAAATAGTCGAGGAAAAGTACCCATGAACGAGCGCAAATTTTGAAAACTACACTGTAAAATATTTTACACCCCTTAAAGTGAGAGAGGGTGTAAATGTGTCTATAGCTCACACCATAATGGTGTTATTTACATGAAGGACTCCCTAAGTGTGGGAGTTATAGACACATTTACACCCTTTTCACTGTTAAGGGTGTAAATTATTTTACAGTGTAGGCTGTGGAAGCTGCGCGAGAAATTCGCTCAAGAAAAGTTATCGCTCGCCGCGTTCCGTCCATGCTTCGCTTCAAGCCAACAGCGTTTGCTCGCGCGAGCATGCAAGTGAGGCTCCATGGCGACGGGTCGCGAAAAAAAAAAAGCCTCGGAAACAACAACAAAAGTAAAAAAATATGTTCTAAAACAACGCATTAGCAGCCATGTACCACGGTGTGTTTGTTTCTAAGGATTGAAACTTGTTTCCTTCAACGCTGAGCCTACATAAAATAGAACAGTTGCGCGCACAACTGCGGTCAAAAACACGTCGATCTTTATCCAAGTGAGAACGGAGCCACTGCAAGAACTGCTACTGCTAGTAGCAGTAGTGGTATAGCAGTAGTAGCAGGGCACAGCCACTGCTAGTCTCTCAAGCGTTCACAGCTTTGGCTGCTATGTATGGAACGGAGTGTAGTTAGCGATTGTGCGTGTTCGTTCTGCACTTAGGAAAGTACAGATCGCTTTGAAATTTAGGTCAGTGAAGACAGATGAAGCGTAACAAACGAATCTACAAGCCCGAAGATCAGACAAGTCCACCTATACTTCCCATCTTTCCAATGGCGGCAGAGCGATCGCAGCGCCAGAATTCCCTCTAGTGGTTATTGAACGAAACTATGATAGCACTTTCTTACACCCACTAGATAAATATGTACACGGGAAAAGAGGAATTTCCGCTGCTGCATTCGCCTTTTGCAAGAACAGCGTTCCTCTTGATGTGTTAGATATATTCGCAACTTGCGCGTTTCTTTAAAGACACATTTTGCAACACATTCCTGGAACACTCTGCTTGAGTTTCACTATTTGCTCTACGATACAGTATCCTAGTGTACTAACCGCATGCCCTGTTGGCATTTTTTTCCAAAGTGCGTATTCAATAAAACCCGACCACATACCCTTTGGCTGGGGCTCCAGATGTGTTTGCATTAACTTCTATGACCTGTAGACATTTAGCACAGAATTCTGGGAACAGCTGAGACAGCTCGTGCCGGTGCTTCTACGCGATACTTACCTGATGCGTCGCAGCAGCTTATTTTCTCAAGCAATGTTAAAGGTGTTCCTGTTATGGTGGCCGTATTACTCGTTAGTTGTACCCTTTAGAAATGCTCCATAGGTTTGTGGGCGTTCAAGTGTGTGGAAACAGACTTACTTACAGACTGAGTAAACTAGCGCGAAGGTGTTGCATCTCGAAGTGTCGCAACTAGATGCGGTGTCACGCTTAGGTAACCTCGTTAGTTGGATTTTTATTTTTTTTTACAAAGGATGTGCCCGACGAATTAAAACTGAAACTCCCACCAAATAGAGTAGGGAGAATTTTTTTCTTTTTTTTGCCATAATTCTCCACGGGTTTCACCTCAAAAAGCCAAATTCCGTCGTTACCGACTAGGAACGGTATTCAGGGGCGTCGAAGTTTCTTTATAAACCCGAAGTGTCCTCTGTCTCGAGAAATGTAAATTGTCTTCGTAAGGTCGTGCTGTCTGTCAAATCCTCAACGCGCCCAATTTCGATGCTTTTTCGAAGCTGCCATGCGTCCGGAACTTCCGAGCCTGGATACAGGCGGCAAAACGAAACTGCCCGTGTTCGTGGCGGGAAAGAGAAAAAAAACGTGTCCAGCCATCTGTTGGCTGTTTCCGGAACTAAGCGGCACACACAATCGCGCTTCGGCTCTCCTGCAAGCTGCCCCGCTCAAGACGTTGATCGTACTTGTCTCCGTCTTCAGATCATCTTCCTCTCTTCACGCTCTCTCCCCCCCCCCCTCGTCCCCGTCGCCCTTGCACACGAGGATACACCGCAGTTTCTTTTTTCTGCTTTCCTCTGCACAAACGTGTCCGGTGGCTCGTGTAAACTGGAAAAAAAAGAAAAAGGAGGTAAATAAAGCCAACAAAATGGACAAGAACTGCTGCTCCAAGCGTCGGTCTGTTGGGCTTGAAGTTTTCGTCCCAAGTTTTGCAGCGGTGTGCGCATCTTATCGCCATTCCAGATCGCCGCCGACAGGTCTTCCAACAGCCGTCGAGAAGACGTGGCTGCCTTCTTTTTTGTTGCCGCCAGCGTCTTTTTTTTTTCTTTCTTTGCTTCCCGCTAGCTTAAAGCGGTTCTGCCTCGGAGATTACAAGAGGGTCATTGCAAAATTGGCATTTCCTTCTCTTTCTGCTAAGCAGTTTCGCAAAAAAAAAAAACACACACACACACACAAAGAAAAAGGTACTTGGTGTCGCTAGAGTCCGCAATATCGCAGCCAAGCAAAACACTTAAAAACACGTCAACGGAATGAGAGCGTAGGCAGTTGACACGCATTCACTTTTTTGGGTGCTGTCCTGAGATGCTTAGATAAATCGGCCCCGCACAGCAAGTATTTTTTTTTTGTGATAAAAAGAAGAAGTTGAGGTCATGAACCACGTCGAAATAAATGTTCGACATTTCTGAGCATTCATTCATTCATTCTATTATATTGTTAATCTGTCAGCGCTCTGAAGACCTTTAGCAGAAGAAGGTGCAGACGAGGCGCTTAACGGACGACCTAATGCCCGTTACGGCGGAATATTTTCTTGATAAACCACCCCAGTAAATCACGATTTCTCGGCAAATCATGATCCGGTAGCGTTTGTGAACCTAAGTGACCCGTTTTGCGCATAAGATAGGCGTGTAGACTCGAAACCGTGAGCTTAATAAGGCTAGGCTTAGTCTAATGACTGGTGCTCTGTCAAGGCTTTGAAGCACGCTACATTTTGCTGCTTGTATCAAAGCAGACGATATCATGGCGCCACGAAGCTTTCCTTTTTTTTTTTTTGCTGCGTCGTAACAGTCACTATAATGTGATGGTTACAGGAACAAATTGTCCCTTAAGTTATGCTAAACCATTGCGTACAGCAAGCCACCCTGAGTTCAGAATGTATTAAGAGTTATGCAGTGTGGTGCAGAGTCGAACGCAAGGAATTCAAGCTTGGTGGAGACACACTTCTGTTTCTACTGACTGTCATTACCGACGGAAGCGAGTGTTTCACCTACAACGTAAATTCCTTAAAGAACGTCAGACGCTAACAAACCAGCAACTTCTTGACGCACACTGAGTGCATTGATGATCGAAGGGCATCGATCGACGACAGTAAAATACTGTGGCTCTTTTAATCGACATCGGCAGTGTCGCGACGAAAGCGAAGGCGCTCTTCCTCATCAAGCGTAAATAACTGCGATAGATCTTGATGGCAGGCTGACAAGAACAAATGCGATCGGCGAAGAGCCTACACACAAATCAAAGGTCGGAGATAACACTTAATCACGCGTTTCGACTTCGTTTGTAGGCAAGTTTGTCAACTTTCATGACGAACGCCAAAATATTTTCTTTGCGCTTTTGCCGAACCTTTTTTTTTTCAGGTCGCTCCGAACCAATATTAATGTCGTCTGCTCTTACTTCTGCAGCTCAGGGCACCAAGAAACTAGCAGACCCGGACGGCTGTCTGGGTGTTGCCGAACCTTTCTTTCAGGCTTTTTTTTTCAGGTCGCTCCGACCCAATATTAATGTCGTCTGCTCTTACTTCTGCAGCTCAGGGCACCAAGAAACTAACAGACCCGGACGGCTGTCTGGGTGTTTGCGCTTGTTAGTTTTCGGAAAGCTCCTCATCGAACACGTGTGAACGGCGGTAATGCGTTGAAAAGACGAATCACATTGGTCGACCGGAGAAGCGTATAATTTGAGGCGGGTCGAGTTGTCTAGGGCTGTGCGTGAGTGTCCTCCCCTGAACGGCGAAATACAAATCGGTGGAAACGGGTTCCAGCTCGTTTCGGACGAATTAGGGACGCACCAGCGTGAACGCTGTCGCATAGTTGTTGGCGTATCGAATGCGACACGCTTCTGTCGCAGTCTGTAGCAATAGACTCAACGACGGCCCGGAACGAAATTCCTGCCACCGACGAAACCGACGCCGCCTTGACTGCACATTTTCTTCTTCGGCATCTAGGGACGTGGGCAAATCCCGCAGCCTTAAGTGGCAAGGTTGGGACGGAACAAAATAAAGTTTTGTGGCCAACTCGAAAGCTTGACAGCAAGTTTCAACAGTGGACAACCGTGGCCGAAACAAGCTAGTACTTTGCTTCTCTTTTATGCATGTAGTGCGCGTAAAGCAGCTGCGTGAAAAAGAGGACCGAGGAAGCCACTTCGAGAGATTAGATTTCGCGGTGATATCCCGCTGGAGTTGGCGTAAGCACGCTTTTCGTAGATGAGAGACATAGATATCAGTTCTATAGCTCGAAGTTATTACTGTTTTGTCAACTTGACATGTCATGTATACTTGACGTAGGTCAGCTGTTATTCTGGTGAAGTCCAGTGTGCAAGAAGGATAACCTAGCTACTACCAAGTGGACTTGTTCACCCCACTAACCAACTGCAAAAAAAAAAAAAGAATTGAATTTTTTCGCAGAAATTGGTCAAAAGAAAAGCCTGTAGCTAGCTCAATTAGCGGTGCATCTAAAGAGTGAAAAGTTATGTAGATCCCATACTGTGGGAATCGATGTCTGCAAAGCGTTCCGCGCTGGATGCTTTGATTGACGATAATTAGCGATGATGTTGGCGGCCAAAGCTTAATCTCTTCAACGTTTAGTCTAACACGAGTCTGGTGAGTTGGTGTTAAACGTTGCCTTACGGGCACCACTGCTGTTTGTCAGCGTAGCACACAGAACACACAGGGAAGCGGTGTTTGCTCGAGGCGCTGTTGGGCGCCATATTTCATAACCTCCGAGAGGGTTGAGCACAGCCATTGCCTCGCGTGGCACATCGCACTGTGGCAGAAGTATTAAACTTCAATCGGATTGTGGGGCTATACGTGCCAAAACCACGATCGCATGATGAAGCACGCCGTCGTGGCGGACTCCGTAATAATTTTGACAGGTGTTCTTTAACGTGCCCCAGAATCTAAGTGCACGTGCGTTTTCTATTTCACCCCCGTCCAAATGCGGCCTCTCAAATCCGCGAGCTCTAGCAATCTACCGCGGCGGGCAAAGAAGTGTTGATTTGACGGTCGACCGCTCCCTTAGTGCCGCCTTGGCCCGGCGGTGCCCTTTCATTAATGCTGCTCTGCTTCTGCTCGCCCTGCGTAGTTTGTCCGCTTGACATATTTGCATGGTGGCTATTTTTGAGAAAGAGCAGCAACGTACTCTACCGTACCTCGAATTTGGGCTAATCCAGTTTACCCGCAACCGTAGCTGGGCTGCGGGGAAACTGTAGGGTTTGCTTGCCTTCTCAAGTCACCGACCCCCCCTCCTGTATGGGAACTGCCAGGTCTATATAGTTACGTCCCCTTGGATTCGCACCTTCCTAGAAAGGGAAGCCCTGCAGTTTCTGCAGTGCTTCTGAGGGGAGTCACGGATAATTGCAGCAGTCAAGAGGTTAATCTGGGGACGGCCAGGGAGCTCCAGAGGGCATTGTGTACATTCGAAGCGGTGGGGTGAAAACGAGTTTCTAGTGTACTGTACCCTTTCCTCTCTCACTCACCCGTGCCATGTATGCACAGGCTGTGACCCCCCCCTGACGCGGTGTGCCTGACAACAGCAGTAGGAATGTCGAAGGAAGAGGCAGAAAGAGAGCATCGCTTGAAAACTCTAATCGCGTTAACTGACATTCCCCTCTGCCATCCGAAATGCTAGTAAATGCATCAGCGGTGGTACACTGTCGTCAACGATTTCGCTGGCATTTATCAATCCGCGCGAACGCCTTATTCTCACAGCTTAGATTACTGGTGGTCATATATGACTAGGCACTGACACGAACGCACAGAGAAACGTCATTCCTCTTACTATCTTACCTCTGGTAGGACAGCTTACTGCTATCACTTGCATCCGGTCGCAGCCAGCTATCGGCCAAAACTTTAAACGGCGGCGTCCAGTCGCTGATGACGCATCTGAGCACACTTTAGGTATTCTTCATTTCAGCAGCTTTGGATGCCTGGTATTGGCTCGGCGGCTCGCAAACCGCGTTTACTCGGCGCAATTCGTGGTCTCGTTTTCGGCGCAGTTCTTGTTTTTCGAAAGATACCCACCCTTACAAAAATGACTTTAGACTATATATAGAAAGTCTATAGACTTCTTATAGACGACCTTTCCTTTCTATAGATTTGGCCTTTTGTTGATACAAAGTCTGTAGACTGTCTATAGACGAAAGTCGATAAAGTTTCTATTTCTTTTTGTCTATACGCAGTCTATAGACGGTCTATAGAAAAAAGTCGATAAGGTGTTTGCTCTTTTTTGCCTACTTCCCCTCTATGGACTACCTATAGACGAAAGTCGATACAGCTTCTATCTATTTTTCTCCATACTTTGTCTATAGACTTTCTATAGACGAAAGTCAATAAGGTTTCTATTTCTTTTGTCTACTCGCAGTCTATAGACAGTTTATAGAAAAAAGTCGATAAGGAGTATGTTTCTTTATTGTATCCTTCCCCTCTATGGACTACCTATAGACAAAAGTGGATTACGGTCTCTATCTATTTTTGTCCATACTCTGTCTATAGACTCTCTATATTAGACAGTTAATAATAATAGTCGGCTAAGGTTTCTATTTCTTTTTCTCTCCTGGTGTATTGAATGTCTATATAAGAAAGTCGATAATATGTAATGCCGAGTTCCCGTACTCCCCGCCCTCTGCGAAGGCGATGATATGGCACTGGTTCATGCGCGACCGGCACCGCGTGCAACCCCGGCGCGGCGGGCAAACCGTGCAGACTGCTAGTCGTCATTCGGTGCAGCTGCACCGAACGAGGATCGCGGCGGAACAGGCAACGTCCGAGTCACAAAGGTCTTCCAGGCACCCGAAGGCCCTAATCCTGGCTGCTTCCCGGACGTACACTTCGCGAGACCAGCTGGTGAAGGTCAGATGGTGATGATGTGGCAAAGGTGGTGAATAAGTCGCGAAAGCCGGCAGACCAGGTGGTGAATTCACCACCTGGTCTGCCTCTGAGTTGTCGTGGTATTGCATGTCTATAGATTAACAATAGACAAACATCGTTAATCTGGGCCCAACCCGTGTACGCTGTAACCAAGCGCAGGTACCGGTGGATAATACGTAGCTGCGTTTGATATAAGCCACTGAAGTTGTATACTGCTGAGATTGCTGTAGAGCCTATTTGTAGACATTAGTATACACATAGTGTATACCTCCGCATTTGTTGACCACATGATATGATCTACGTAGTCGGTCTCGGCAATCCCAAGACAGTCTTCACAGTTGTCGCATCACTTTTGCGGCAGTAGAATAAAGAAAGCAAAACGCCGATCCAATTGTTATAATAGTAGTTATGAACGCCAGCTTCAGCTACAAGTGGATTCCAAACAGGCATCGAGCTAACAGCAAGGACACTCGTAATGTTTGTAGCTGACAACGCGGACTTTGTGAATGTGCGATGAACCGATGTCGCGCATGTGGTGTTCGCGTTGTGTGTCGTCCGATTCTCGGATACTTTTCACATTTTCTTCATACCTCGGCTGCGTCACTAACATAGGGCGGTTTTTTGTTGACTGATATCCTGCACTATAAACCCATCAAAGTTTCTCATTTACTTAAAATAGGTGCCAAATTATCAGAGCCCACCCAGTATTTCGCCGGCGGTATGCCTGGGCAGCCACGCATATGAGTACCTCAATGCTGTACTGATTGCTTTGACCTATCACCAGAACAGAAAATTAGCACTAACATACGTGTGGGCATCACATTTGGTGGTACGCTGGAAGATATGCTACAAGTACGCTGTATTACTAATCGACGCTGGCAATAATGCGTCTGAAACGTTTGAAGGGCCCTGTAATGGCTTTTACAAACAGCGCATTCAAGTTAGCGTTCCAGTCTCATACGATAGCCCACAGCGTTTGTCATACAACCTGCCAGCGCATTTCCTTCGTCCACGAAAAAAGATGAATAATGGTGATAAAGATGAAAAAGCCACCCGTTCCGGCGCGCATGGCGCGCCGAGAGAGAGCGAAAAAAAAAAAAATGAAGGAGGAAAAGGCGCTCACACTCCTCCGAGCGCGCGCGCTCGCGCGCGCGGAGCTCCTGCGCATGCGCGGAGATTTTGCGCATGCGCGGCGGTGCGCCATCTCAACGAGTGCGCCAGGCACGTATACGGTTGTACCGGTGTGCGGTGTCCGCCTGAGCGTTGGTGTCTGTGTATGCGTGTCATCTTTGTGGCATCACACGTCAACTACACTATACGGTAAGCTTTAGCAAAGATGTTTTGCGTCAATAGCTCATGATTATGTGAGCGCATTTCGTAGCGCGAAGCGGCTGCATGTAGCGCAGGCGACTCGGGTATAGTGTCGGTTTGTCGTTGACATAGTTTCATAACGCGCTCTTGTTCTCGCTTCTACTATACGGAATGTTTTACGGCGAACGATCGCTCGGGCTTGTTGATTTTCGCATAATAGTTTAGGTGCGTAAAGAAGGAAGCTACACCATGTATTAACTTGATATTGAGCTACCACTAAGCGGATTGTGTATGTTGGGCAGCCAGTGTGGCAGATCTCATTTCGTGGCGCTTGATCCGGCCGCGATGAATGCTGCGCCGCATGTGTAGTGAAATTCTCGTGACACGCTTTAAGTATATATCTCGAAATTGTGTTAGCATCAAGAATGTTCTGACAGACATGTATAGTTAAATAACTGCTAACGTACTCGGATGAAAGGCCGTGTTTGCGGGGCATGCATCAGCAGTGTGTGCACTGCCGTTTTCGCATTGTTTTTAAGGTAGCAGTATTTTTAAGGTTTCTGGCAACCAATCTAAATAATTTTGGGAAGTTACAGCAAGCAAAACACGAGACTTGAAGAAATGTCAAGCGAAAATCTCTAGATTCACCCAATCTATTTATATGCAACCACAAACGCTTTTCGAGCATGAAACCTGCGATAAGCTCAGTCACCCGCAGCTTCGCAACTTAGCCGAAAAAATTGGAGCACAATAAATTAGTCGCTCCGGGAAGCACCTTTACACGTTTCAGACTGAAGGCATTGTGTTTGACGGTAGTTGGAAGATTTGTTTTTTGTCTCTTTTTTAAACAGTTTAGCAGCAGAAGTTATCTTTCGAGCTATATGAAAAGCGTTAAGCGCCTTTCGATGCTTCGGGGTTATGCAGTTTAGGTGCTCTTAATCTATAGGCAGCTGCTGGCGCAGATTCGCATTGTGCCAGTCGTTCACGCTATGAAGCCCTTGTCGTGCGCAATAAGTGTTCCGGTTTTCATTACTGTTGCATGTAGTGCCGTCATCTTGGACAGACTGCATACTATATGCGCTGTACAAAAGAATAAAGAGCCAGATTATCAATTTGGTGGTCTTTTCTTAGTAGATAACGCACAGATTATTCAAATAATTCAGTGGACATTGCATTTGTTCTACCCTTATTAACACACCTAAGAGATCGTAACATGTTTTAGTTGATAAGTGACCTGATCAGTACGCCCCCATTCATGCGCATTCTACTGAAAGTGTGGCAAATGTATTCATCTCGAAGTATGAGAAAAGAGACAATGCAGACTGTTCTAAGCGGAAATAAATTGCAAATGTTAACGTGATTGTTCAAAACTGCAGTCAGTATGCTGAGCATGTTCGATCGGCACGGGCACATTGCTTTAACACCTGAAAAATGTGCACAGTCCAGCAGG
Source organism: Dermacentor albipictus (assembly GCF_038994185.2). NCBI lineage: Eukaryota > Metazoa > Arthropoda > Arachnida > Ixodida > Ixodidae > Dermacentor > Dermacentor albipictus. The sequence goes on from NC_091826.1 coordinate 31,127,848, forward strand.
GTATCTTTGTTTCAACAATTATTATTATAGGAATCGTTTGGGATTCTCACATTTCTTTCGTTTTTATGAGTACACTGTGTGTCACATGAACCTGTCTTGAAACGAAGCGTACCGTTGCTAACACCGGCTACCATTATGGTTGTCTAACTGCTTATCATACTATAATATAACGAAACATCATAATGGTACTGATTAATATTGCCATGTAGTCTTTAGTCATAGGTAAACAAAGTTAACTAGAGGCATAAGTGGTGAGAGCAAATTATATAGAAAACTACTATTGAACCGTAAAAATAACTCATTGTATGAGTTTTCCCTCAAATTGTTGCATTTGTTTTACGCGTGTCTCTGTCTTCCGTGCTGTACTCGTGTGGCCATCAATTACGAACTTGCCGAAGCCCTTGTCAGCTTTATTAAACAAGGGATTCAAGTCGGTTGCATCTAATACTACATGTTAAGTGACTGACGTGTTATTCGTTTTATCTAAATATTATGGACTGGCACTACTTGGCAAGCATTAAACCATAGTATTTTTTATTGCACTTAAGCTGCAGGCGCAATAGATTGCCAGAAAATTTTCATGAAAACAGCCAGGAAAGGCTTGGAAAAAGATCGGGAAACTTTAAATTGGCCACATAGGTATGCTGTCTTGTTACATGTCAAAGTTTCCAGAAAGTCTCTGTGTTAAATATATTTTTAAAACGTTTCACTTCATAAAAATTGAAGGAAATTGGTTCTATTTATTGAAAAAAAAAAGAAAGTTAAGCAGACTGACAAGGCATTTCTTACTCAATACGTTTTTTTTTGCGTTAACTAAACGTCCTGAACCTCGATAGCCTAGAAAAAATTTTCATCTTTCAAAGCACCTTAAATAATTTACTGTGATAGAATTCATTCGAACTATACTATCAGTTCTGTTTCCTAGGAGGTGCATATCTGTCGTGCCATGACACAAATGCTCGTGTGGTATTTCGGGTGCTCATGTGGTATACCTAACTTGGAAACCTGTTAGCATGCCCAGGAGGCCTCATTACCTGCAAGAAATTAAGGTACCATATCAATACAATCAACCCATCCGCCATCTGTTGAAGTTATGGCCAATTACCCATTCATTTAAAAGTATGAGAAATACATTTCAATGTGTACTAAGCAAAATAAATTACAATCTTAGGCATGACACTGGGAATATTCCAGTCACGTCTCCTGAAAACATCCCTCTGCACGGGCATACTTAACTACCAGCCAAAAGAACTGCACAGACAGCCCAACTGGGTAACGTTTCCGCAATAAATATAGGGACCATTTGGGATAAGTACATTAATGCATCATATATGAACTTGTCATAAAAGGGAACATACTGTTGCTGACACGAGCAGCAGTTGTGACTGTTTAATTGTTCCCCATACCATGCAATAGAACATTGCATAAAGGTACTGATTTGTATTGACAAGCAGCCATTAGTCATAGTTAAACCGCATTAAGTATTGACTTGGATGGTTTGAGTAAATATATTCAGCTGCTTAATGAACACACAAAGAATACACATCTGTTATTTTTGCCTCATATTGCTGCATGTACTTATTTGCAGCATAGACCTGCAGCACCTTTGGGACTAATGACACAAAGGTCAAGGCCAGCCTGGCGACCATGCTTGCCAAGGAGTAGTGTAAATATTTAATCTGTTTCCATAATAGCATAAAACAAGAATTTAAGGAATTCATGTATTATATCGAGCAATAAAAACGGTTAATGTATTGCCGGTGCATTTGTTTTATTTTTTGCACTGCATGATTCAGCACCATATAAATTATTTCTGTTTATGCAACATATATGAAAGTACAGCTGGTTCAGGAGCTTTATTAATCTACTAACGGTAATGCATAAGTGCAGATGAAAAGGAACAGGTGCACATGCATAATATCTGCATTCCATGCATTTCATATCTATAAAATGAAATGAAATACATTCAAAACGTTTTGCTACCGCATGTAATGAAAAATGTGAACTAACTTGTAGATAGCCGCTATGGAGTTATGGCCTTATACACTCTTTGTAGACTTGTCTATAAAATGTCTGTGTCTAGAGTGTCTATAAATTAATGAAAATGCATGTTTGTTGGCAAGTGTATGCAGAATGTCATAGAAAAAAGTGTATTGGATTATAAAGTTCTGTTTTTGTAGACTGAAGTCTATAGAATGTCTATAGTATATATACATTTGTCTGTAGACATTCCATAGACTTCAGTCTACAAAAGTAGAACTGTAAGCCTATACACTTGCCCATAGACATTATGCAGACAACTGTCTACAAACATGAATTTTAATTAATCCATTGCTTAAATGATATTGCGCGACATAAAAAACGACACGGACGTGAAAGAAGACGACACACCAAGCGCAAACTTTCAACTAAGTTTATTGTGCCACTGCGTCATTTTATACATGGCATGCACGTAAGTCGCGCATGCGCTTACACGGAAATGAAGTGCGAAATCATGTAACATGGTTACGTGTCGTGTGATGCCGCGTCCAAGTAACGTAATTCTTTTTCTGTGAGAGCTAGAGACGGGAAGCTGACACACGCATCACCCAATTTCGCGATCATCTGTGCTTCAGATATCTCACGGATGAGCTGCGTGCTGCCACGGGAAACAATCGTACATTGATCCTCAAGAGGTTTGCACCCATGATCGCGACAGTGGATCGCAAAGAACTCAGAATCTGTGATTGAATTCTTGAAGTCACATTCTGACCGTGGTCTTCAGGCGTTTTCCATTGATGTAAAGGATCTTTATTATTCCTTGCCGCATAGAAGCGTACTGTCCTGTGTTGAGCAATGTATAGATAAGTATGGTGCTGTTTCCTTCCAGAATGAGGCCGGCATGTCTTGCAGTCAATTTTTAGAACTTTTACAGATTTATCTTAATTCCACCTTTATCACTTGGGATAACCAATGTTTTTTGCAGAAGAGCGGAGTTTGTATTGGCTCTTGCATTGCTCCCATTCTTAGTGACTTGTTTTTATCTTGTTTAGACCATGACATTTCTTTACAAGTGCAAGGCACTGCAGTTTTTAAAACATTTAGATACGTTGATGACTTTTTAATTTTCATTGACTGCTCTTCTGATGCCTTCATTCTGGAAGCTAAGAAAGCGTTAGAAACGTTTCAGAAGTGCTTAGCCCCCTTCAAACTACTCATGAGATGCCGCCAGATAGGTCTCTTCGTTTTCTTGATCTTCGCCTGAATTTTCAGGACTGCCACACGTGTTGGTCGTACGAGCCGCGAGCCAACAAACAACTTCTGCCGTATACGTCCGCACATTCTAAGCTTGTTAAGCGGGCCATTGTCAGTTTGTGCTTCAAGAATGCCCTTAGCAAGTCTTGCTGCCATGTTGTGGACGTAAGCTTAGAAGCGCAAACTTTACGGTTGTCCTTGGCTGGATATCCCAGGGTGGTGCTAGTGTCTGTCGCGGAACGCATCTTAAGAGAAGCGCGATCCAGTACGCAAAAGTCAGTTGCCGATGCCCCTCCTGGCACACGCCCTAAAGTTAGTGTCATACCTTACATGCACGGGATTTCCCACAACTTGAAAAAGATTGCCCAAAGAGCGAATGTAAGAGTTGTTTTTTCTGCTCCCGACAAGCTCGGCAGGCTTTGCAGGCTGACGGATCCAAATGCCGTCCCTTCCGATAAATGCAGAAAGCATCACCGAAAAAAGTTTGTCGAGTGTGTACACCGGGTGGTGTACAGCCTTCCGCTTTCTTGTGGCAAGAAATACATAGGACAAACTGGGCGTTGCCTCAATGATCGGCTCCGTGAGCACAGCAACAATGTTAAAAACGGCTCTGGCGGTTTCTTGGCGATCCACTGTCGCGATCATGGGTGCAAACCTCTTGAGGATCAATGTACGATTGTTTCCCGTGGCAGCACGCAGCTCATCCGTGAGATATCTGAAGCACAGATGATCGCGAAATTGGGTGATGCGTGTGTCAGCTTCCTGTCTCTAGCTCTCACAGAAAAAGAATTACGTTACTTGGACGCGGCATCACACGACACGTAACCATGTTACATGATTTCGCACTTCATTTCCGTGTAAGCGCATGCGCGATTTACGTGCGTGCCATGTATAAAATGACGCAGTGGCACAATAAACTTAGTTGAAAGTTTGCGCTTGGTGTGTCGTCTTCTTTCACGTCCGTGTCCTTTTTTATGTCGCGCAATATCATTTAAGCAATGGATTACCAACTTGCCCGGAATGCTGCTCTCATTAATTAATCCATAGACACTCTAGACTCAGACTTTTTATAGACTAGTCCATAAAAAGTGTATGGCCATAAGTCTATAGGCAATCTATAAACAGTCTATAGACTTAGACTTTTTATAGACTAGTCTATAAAAAGTGTATGGCCATAAGTCTACATACAGTCTATAGACTGTGTATAGACAGTCTATAGACTCAGACTTTTTATAGACTAGTCTATAAAAAGTGTGCGGCCATAAGTCTATAGACTGTCTATAGACTAGTCTAAAGAAATGTCTATAGACAGTCTATAAACTTAGACTTTTTATAGACCAGTCTATAAAAAGTGTGCGGCCATAAATCTATAGACTGTCTATAGACCAGTCTAAAGAAATGACCATAGACAGTCTATAGATTTCTTAGACAAATGTCTATGGACTGTCTATGGACTTTGTATAAAAATTTTTGTAAGGGCAGCGTACTCGGGTTCTTGCGGAAGACATCGCATCTTACAAGATGCGCTTCAACGCCGTCGTCTTGGGCTCACCTAGGCTTCACGCTGATTTTTTATACCTGCGAATACCAGGTTAACGGTACTACAGTCCGTTCGTGCGAAGCAGAAGTCGTTGCATGCGACAGTGTCAATGACGACACTGACCGCGCAAATTTGACGTAACTGCCCAAACAAGTAAACATAAGACGTTCGCGCAACAGGCCAATACGACGACGCCCGGGAATCGAAAATACAACGGACGATAACTTTCGATGGGTTCACTGGATCTAACTCATTCAAATACCTCCCATACTCAACGTCCCCCCCCCCCCCAAACGGGCTTCATAATTTTGGAACATATTATCATGGGGTTAGGAACCAATAGGAAGGTTCACACGAATGAAACGCCCGTTTAGAAAGTGCCAACGTAAAAGCAACGATACATGACGCAGCCGTGCATGCATACTTCCTTCTTTATCGCTCATGCGGACGATGGCTCTGTTTACGTTCTCCATTGCATGCACGTACGCTAATATCTCGCGTTTCAAGCAGTCCGGGGGCAAGCCGTGAAGCTTCTCGGTGAATCGAGGCTCTTATCAAAAAGGCGGGCGTTAGCGTCTTCTTGCCGTTTTTTGCTGCGCACACTTTTATCTATTGCCTCCCACGCGTCTGCGACTGCTAGAGGCTGAAGTTCGCGGAAAAAGAGAAAGAAAGAAAAAAAAGACCTCACAAGCGTAAGGAAGAAAAGTGCAGGCGTGCAATTTGAATTCTGCGCGACGCAGCGACGCTGAAAGGCGTCGTCTGCTTCATCTTGGTTTCGATCGGTTCGCGCCGTCTGCGCGAAAGTTGCAGACGAAATAGGGGCCAACTTCTCGTCTGCGCGTCGCTGTCGTTTGCTTTCTTTACGAGCGCCCCCCCTCCGCCAGAAGCACGAGCAATTAAACGCTCGAGCGTGACTGTGCGCGCCTTGGTGTTATTTCTGTTTAATCTAGGCGTTACGTTTTGTAGGGTGTCAAACGCGGAGAGCGAGCGAGCAGCAAGCAGTTCGCATCGCCACGGCGCGCCAACGTTAACGACCGCATCAGGGCCGCGATACCGCCACGATCACGGCGCGCACACCGCAGCGTCCGCGACCCGACGCCTGCCGGCCGCCGCCGCCAAATGCCAGTCTCGAGGCAGAAAAAAAACATGGCCTCCGCCACCGCCATCGGCTTGTCTACGCGCATTCCCGGTTTCCCTTTCCTTTCTTTCATTTTACGCCTTCGCTTTCCGGGCACTACTCCCAGCCTTTCCCACTCGCAGCCGGCTCGGCCGTTCCTCTCCCATTTAAAAGCCTCGCAGAAAATGCACGTGGGGGTTCGAAAAACGCTGTCTCGACGTCTCCTATTGGTGGAGATTTTTCCCGCGCTTTTTGGTAACACCCTTTCTCATTGGACGCCGGTGCTTTCCCCTCACCCAGGGCTTCGCTCGTGGATGCCGCCGTAGCGGCGCCGTGCGCGCCACCGAGGCACGGCTTCGCGGAGAAAAGTAGTTCCACCCGGTTCTTCGCAAGTTAATTGTGAAATAAACAATTACGGCCGCGAAATGTCATGTAAAAGTTCTCAACTGGTTGAAGTGAAGGCGACAGAGTGCGTGGTAAGGACTGTCCTTGCCAAACGGCGAAAATGCGCAACGCGCAACGAGACAGGGTGGCGGCCCCGTACAAAAGCGGCGTTCCGTCGCGCACCGCCACATAGAGTTGGCGTCTGCTCCACGTGTGGGGTGTGTGTGTGCGGCTCCGCGTGCCATGCATTGGATATCTTCTTCCCCGCCCGTTTGGAATTAACACAACGTCGTCGTCATCGCCCACTGGGATTTTAACGGATACGGAGTCGTTGCTAGGTAAGCGGTCGGTCGGATGTCGCGTGACGTGGTCGCGTTATTTTACGTGGTTTACGTTCTCTCGCGCGCTTCCTTTCGCGCAGGAGGCAAGAGGAAGAAAAAAAAGAAAAATGCGCCGGCGAATGAATGACATTTAAATGCGGCGCCGGCATGGCGGCTTTGCCGCCGGCGTTTAGCCTGGGCGCCGGCGTCGCCCGCATGTTTCTCGCGAATTGTGCGGCGTTTCTGGTTTGCCGACGTGGTCGCGTCGCGTTGTAAAGTTCCACGTCGGTGTTGCCGCGTCGCCGGTTGACGTTGTCACGGCTGAACAAGCGCTTTCGCACTTGTCGTTTGGGACATTTTCGAAATGCCGGTGTGCGTCAGAACGTTGCAAGTGGGCGGACGCTCTTGTCACCGCGTTCCTGGGAATTAGCGTCGCGGTTGGTTTCGTTTACCGTAGAGGTGCGCTCTTTAATTTTGTTTCGAAGCGGTCGTTTCTTGTCTTCGTTATTACTTACATGTGAGATAGCCGCCCCCCGCCTTACGTTTACTCTCTCAAGCAACCGCCGTCTCACTATTTTTTTTTTTAAAGGCCACATTTTGGAATTCTTCCGGCTATGACTCTCTTGTTGCATTGTGCGGTTGCGCGCGCTTTTCAACCGTGTGCCTGCAACCGTTTCCGCGATTTTCCCATCGTCGCGTTTTGAAAGTTTCGTTGTACGTGGACCGGAGATTGTCAATTGCGATCATTGCAAGCTTAGCCTATTATAGGTTATCTTTGCGTTAACGGCGCTTGTCGGACTGATTGGCTGCCCGCGCTGCTACCACGGTTTCGGCCTAGGCAAAATGAAATTTTAAAAAATGTCGAAAGCTTTCTGAAAGGCGGTGCTGACACGAGGTGATATGTATGTACACCTGCATGTGCCGTCACTTTGTGATTCCGTGGGTCTGACTCGCAAGGTCCGGCTGTTGTGCATCCGTTTGCAGGCACTTGCCGGGACCTCCGGCGAGCCGTTTCCGTGGATGATCATCGGAGAGCAGTAGACGCGGCCTCGACTATGATTCTGTCCACGTCCGTGTTGTCGCATTCGGAACCGAAGCGATTCACCCCCAGAGTCCCGGACGTTGGACCGTTTCTGGGTGACAAGGGGGGATCCCCGATGCCTCGTAGTGCCCTGGAGGAAGCCGAACAGATGTGCTCCATGTTCTTGAACGACTACGGCGGGCCCACCTCGCCCGGCGTGGAGCTGGACGACCTCGTGGGGGATTTCCGGATGGACTCCCCGACCAAAGATATCTGGAAGCTCCTGCCCACACCGCCGCGGTCGCCCGATCGGTCGGACTCCTCTTCGATGGCGGGCATCGGCGAACTCTGCGACACCAAAGCGATCATGGGTGTCGTTAGCGATGATGTCGGTGACGTCTGCAACAGCGTCGTCAGCAGCGGCGGCGGAGCAATCGCCGAGGTGTGGAATGATTTCCAGATGGAGGATTGGAACCACGACGTGGCCATTCCCCCGGTCGCCCCGTCTTTCGAAGACCAGGAGGCCCTCTGTTCTATTCTGTTCGAGCACGACGACTTCATCGACCAGCTGCTCAAGGACGACTCGGTGCTGAACTCGGTCCTCAGCGGCGGCAGTTCGGACGACGACGTGGTCGAGGAGGAAGAGGACGTCGTCGGCGCGATCGTCTCTCCTCACGCCCCCGCCGTCGTGGACTGGCTGTCTCCGATCTCGCCGACGCAGTCCGGCGTTCAGAGCGAGCTGCTTCACGACTGCATGTGGTCGGGACAGTGCACGGACGACTGCAAGCAGAAGGCCGCCCGGGAGAAGCGGTCCGCCGCGGCCCTGGCGTCTCCGTACGACCTGGTCGTCTCGCCGGCCTCGGCGATGTCCGCGGGCTCGCCCGACGACGTGCTGGAGATGCGGATTCCCTCTTCACCTCCGCCGACGTCCAGCAGAAGAGTCGCGGCGGCTGCCCCTACTACCGCGACGACGTCTGCTTCTCGGGTACCAGCGGTGGCAGACGACGCGCTGGCCAGTCAGTGCGTCGACCCCAGTTCGGTGCTCAGCTACACGCCCCTGAGCGACCACTCGTACCACCAGGCGACGTCTTCGGCGCCTCCCACTCCTCCGGACTCCCCGAAGGCCGTCTCGCAGCAGTCGGCGGCGACCGCTAGAGGATCGGCGTCGGTCGGACAGCTCACTCTCTACCGTTCCCAGAACGGCCACTGGCAGCGCGGCGCGGTGGTGTTGTCGGATACGCCGTCTGAGTCCGGTGAGTTGTTGTCACGACGCGCCTCTCAACTCATTTGCATTATGGTGAACCTCGGCCACACGAGCCTTTACGCACAGAGAACGTCAGCTTCGTGTTTAATGCGCATGGCGGAGAAATGCCGCAAAATCTGTCGCGCCATTTGCCGCAACCGGCAGGTCACAAACACTAATCGGCGTTGTCGCATCGCAACGTTTACTACAAGTCGCAGATTCAAATGTGCTGACACTCGGGCGAGCTCGATTGACCGAGGTTCTGTCGCAATCATGATTGCAATTTAAACTGAAAAGGCTGCCGGCCGGGAATTACCATACTGGTCAGCGGTTGGCGCTTTTTACTGCGGTTGCGTCATTGAAAGCAATGGGAGTAACTCAAGCTTCGCGAGATCTTATCCGTAGATCTGATTCACTCGCCGTAGTAGTCTACAGTGCTTTCCTGTTCGGCTGTCTACTCCTAGCGGCATTAGTGCGCCGATCGATGGTTGTGAAGTGTTCGAGGAATGTGTTTGGCCTTTCACCGCGTCAGCTGCGGCGTCTACTTGACCTCGTATCTAACTGCGTAGCGATAACGCGCCCGTTTCGCCTGGCTTTCGCTGGAGAGCATTAGATCGCGTAACCTCGCATTTTTTGCAGCACTCGCGGAAGACCTGCGCGCGCGATGTAATTCGTCCCCGCTTTTCCCTCCCTGTACGTACGTATACTACGTCGGAGTGTGTCGTTACTTAATGTTGTCGCTGTAATATGCTACGAGGAATTGTAGCTTTTGAGCTTGTAGCTCAATTGTAGCTTTAGTGAAACGCCTGTCCTTACGTCGTTTTAAGTCGTGCGTTCTAGGTGTTGCCTCAGCATAACTTTTGCGTTAAATTTGCATACGTTCTCGTTTTGTAGTTCACAGCTTTCTTTTTTCTCGATTAACACCTAAATCGAAAGGCGCTACGCAGAATGTGGCGACGGTTACTGAATAACGCGTTTCCTCGCAATCTTGCACGCTTGCAGTCACCGTCATACTTAACCCGAACACGCCTCGAATGCGCCAGCTCAACGCATTCTTCCGTCGAAAGCATTCGATGTTTTCTCTGCACAGCCCTTGTTTGTTCAGCCGCTGAATGCGTCTTCGTTGTTCAGGTTATGTCTGACGGCGAGTGTACTTTCACTTTCGTCGTCCACGGTCACCTGACTTGGCCTCCTGTTTAACGTTTGACAGAAACGCCGGGTAATGTTGTTCCGGGCTCATCCCCGCCAAGGCCCTTTCGATGAAGCCGTGTGCTTTTTGCCTTTTTTTTTTATATACACACATATCCTCCTAACGTCTTGCTTCGCGCGCATTTTCCGGCTGCCTTGCAATCTAACTACGCAGTTGGCGCGAGCGTCCTTCGCGCGTTTTCTCTTTCGCGCGCTATCTGACGGCGGGTTCGTTACGCTTGAGGTACTAGCGTTGACGGTGTTGTCAGTAAGATTTCAGGAAATTGCGAAGCGATAGCGAACAGTGGGGCTGGGTTTTTACTGCAAGTCGTCGACACGGGCACGTTTTCTCGCGTATGTCGATGGGAGCCGTTTCGGAGCACCCTCTCGAAATCGAAACGACTTTTGATGCTTGTCTAACGACGAAGCGGCGTAGTTTTTCATTAACCCTGACGTGACGTCACGCGTGGCTGTGGAGCGCCGTGTGTGTCCGCTTGGCTGTGTTTTTTCCAGGCGCAAGCTGTTCTAAGGAAGTTGCTAGCGTTTCCGCAGCGTTTGCGTTTTGGTTTAGCCAGCGCGCTCAAGGACCGACGTCGGCGCCGACTTCCTTTTAAAAAAAGCTGCGTGGGCATCGTGTTCCTCGTTAGTATGGAAACGGCCTTTTGCTGCTCGCAATTACGTTAACATCTAGGAACGCTGTGTGTGTTTTTCTGCACTGCCACTTGTACAGTTTCTTAGCGGTTTGCGCGATAGGGTGAATGCTCTGTTTCGACAGTTTCAATGGCGCCAAACTAGCTTTCCTACTAATGCCTTTTGCTGCGACCTGCGAAGAATCGCAACCCTACCCCCAATACCTTAACACCGAAGGCGTTTTCTCACAAGCAGTGAACGTTCGTAACCCCTGCCTTTCATCCTCGCCTCATCCCATGCATGGGGAATCCATTTTTGCTTGTAAATCTGGGTAGCAGTCACAGTTGGCCGGCGCGTGATTCAGTGTTCTATTTTCCGAGTAGCGGCATTGCGTACCTTGCTTACGACACCCGCATAACGTCTGTATACGTTTGAGAGGAAGGGTGTTGTTCCGGCGTCGTCTGGACTTTTCCCCGTGTTTGTTTTGTTGCCGTCGTCTGGTCAGCGAGGCGGCCGTCCCACCGCGGCCGACACTCGCACGCTTTCTTGCGTTTGTCGGCCGCCGCCGAAAAGAAGCCGTTCAGTTCGGCGCGCGCTCCACTCGCCACCGTGTGTGTGTGTGCGCTGGTCGGCCCGGCGTGCCATTGAACTGGCCGCCCACCCCCTCCCCAACCACCACCACCGCCGTCCGGTCTCGTCCCTTCTCGTGCACGATGAGACCAGCCGCAGTGTGCGGCGCGGAACAGACGACGTCGGCGTCTGCCACGCCCGCCCGCCGTCGTCTGCTCTGCTATAGCAGACGACGGCGTTCGGCGCGCGTTCTATATATTTTCTTCTGTTGCCGGTTCCCCCTTTGTTCTTTCGGGAGGCAGCGGCCTCTGCTGCTGCCGCCCGGCTGGTTAAAGACCCGCGCGAGCCTGGCGCGGAGCTTCTCTTCCAAGGTCACCGCCGAATGGAGTGGGCGAGGGCGTTGCGCCTTTCTTTTGGATGCGTTTGCTTCGCGCCTTTCCTCCTCGTGCTGACGTCGCCGACGACGTTGCTTGCGGGAAGAGTTGTAGCGCGCACCGCTGGCTTCCTTCTCGGAAGCGGCGCGGGTGGTTGGAAAGAAGGGGGGGCGCTCTTTTTTCGGGGCTGTCTTCCTCCACTCCCGGGTGACTACTCCTTCCTCTTCCGAAACCCCGGGTCTGGAAACCCTGGGCCCCAGGCGCGCCCAGCTCCCGGGTCTGGGCCTGCGCGCCGTCTCTTTCGATCGATTCAGGGCCGATCGCGCGTTTTGTATGGTTGTGGCGCCCGAGGTCCTTCACCTTTTTCGGGGCCACCGGACTGGGGCTGTGCGTGCGTGTGTCGCTGGTGGACGACCCCGGGGTTTTCGGGGAGGTGTGCCGTGCCGCATTGCTGTCTTTTGAGGAGGGAGTGGGTTCTGCGCGCGCGAACATTTCGTCTTTGTCGGGAAAGGGGGGGACTAACCCCCATCCCCCCCCTTCTTTTTCCGTGCATGACAAGCCTAGGGGTCCTTGCCTTCGCGTCTGTCAGGGTCGTTCGCTTGTCAGTCCGAGCTTGTCCACTGGCTGACGAATTCTCGTTATTCCGAGCAAGCAGGCGCGTGTTTCCAGAATGCGTTCTTTTTCGTGTGGGCGTACAAAGCCCGCGCCAGTTGGAAAGGTCAGTGGCTAGTTTAAGCCCATTTTTGCCTGGAATTTGCGATACGTGCAGGCTTTTGTTGTGGTGGCGGAGATGCGGCTAAAGTATTTAGGCTTCCAGGAATGAGCGGTTCGGCGCTGTTCTGCGTACAAGCTTAGATTTGCGCTTTGATCTGAGCTTAGAACGTACAAGCTTAGATCTGAGCTCGCGTCCAGATATTCCGCGCAGTTGATACTCCATACTCGCGGAGTAACTATCTGTGGACATGAAGGGAAAGCTACGCAGGCAAAGCGCGCACAAGCGAGTGCTTCTGCAAAAAAGTCGCGAGTTTTAATCGACTTCGTTTTAGGCTGGCAAAGAGAAAACAAACACCTTACTAGCAACATTTAAGTAACACAGCAGGCACCACTCCGTACTTATTCCCTTCCGCGTCTGGGCAAACGCGAAGATATCCGGTTCAGCGTCTGTTCCGAGCAACCAAAAGCACTGCCAGACAATGCCGGACTACGTACGGTAACACAGGACAGGTAGGTTAGTGTCAGGTGCCGTGCCTCTTCAATGTAGAAAAAAGATGCGTGGCTACAGTCACCTAGCTTCTGCGGCTGGCAGTTTTTTTTTTTCTTGCGACAGAGCGCCTTGTCGGAACGAGCTGTAATTACGTGGTTATATGCTGCGTTTAGTTGACGTCAAGGGCTGTTAGGCAGAGGGCCCTTCTCTCCTGCCATGTTTCCCTTTTCGCCTGCACGAAATGCGAAAGTTAGTTGGCCGTTTGATTCATTCAGTTGGATTCATTCAGTTGGCGTCAGAGCGTATCACCGCTTCCTGCGATCTGTGTGTTCTCTCCCTACGTTGTGGTGACGCGTGCACGCTTTATTTTTCTTTCCTTTTATTTTTTTTTCGTCAGCACCCGGCTGCGTCGACGTATTACGCATATTCAAATGAAGCTAGCATCACGTTCTGCCAAGTGGGCGGGATCACCTTTGTTTTTTTGTATCCAGGCATCGAGTTGCGAGGAAACGCCCGACAGTCCAGCACAACTCCGTCACTTCCGTCTGGGCAAAAAGCTTTCGCATTCCTGTTAATTTTTTTTTTTTCGTTCGCCTAACTTCCGGTCTGCCCCCTACACTGCGACGTTCGTTTTCCCTGGCAAGCACTTCTGCCGTGCGGCGAAGCCCGACACACGACGATGCTGGCCGCGGCAGTATTGATTTTGTAGTGCCGGTATCTTCTAGGCGCACGGCCTGGTATTGCTAGCGGTGGCGGGCTGGTTTAGTGCAAGTTGGCAGGCGACGCGATGTTTACTACTAGAACAGCCCGTAAGGTCCGCCCTAATTTGATCGCGCGCATCGCCGCCTTATTTCCGTTAGCGCAATGTAACATTGCTACAATGTCATCCATGCCGTCGAGTCCTAGCTTTCGCGTCACGAAGTTTTGGTGCATTGCAGTTGATCCTAAGTGTCGTGAGTTCCTTTATTTTGGACGTCCTTTACATTTAACCATTACTCACCATGTTATGCACTTAGTTATAGCGGCACGAGCTTTTGATGTGCTAAAGTGGCCCTTCGTGTCGTAAAAGGCGCACTTTTACTACGTCTCACGTTATCGTTTCTTTTAACTTTTACGACCGGCGATGAAGCGAGCCTTACTGGCCTGCCCGCGCAGCCAGAGTGATTGTATCTAGTTTAACCCTCACTCTAACTGCCGCGACCAATTTGCGCAGTGATCGTTCCGCCTAGTAAATAGGTTAGCGCCAGTGGTTTCGTCTCGCAATTCGGCGTCCCTGCGTTGGAAAGCTTGCGCCCGGGCATGCGTGGGCGATGGGACCGTTGCTCGGTATGACGTCACGATAGGCGTCAGCGCTTCGTACGCCTAACCTCGTCGACCCCTCCTCCCTACCAGTGTTCTATGCGGGACCATTCACTTCCGTGTTTTGCCGGGAGGGCGTCTCTTCATTCATCCACTTCGCCGACGCAGCGTTTGGCTGAGCGCACCACGTCGCTGATTCACAGGCCAAAATCTTGCCGCCGCTGCTTGTTATGCTGCCCGGGTGTGTCAGCTGCTAGTCACTCGGGGGGGCCCTCCCGCTAAGTCGCGGGTCATACTCGGCGCAAACCCACGCGATGCCGGTCTTCTGCTCTGTGCGGTTGCGTCGTTGTACTATGCGTGCTCCCCACCCACTCGAAGCACTGACTGACTCATTTATTTTCTTTGTTTTCCTTTCCTGAATGGGCGAGCCCACGCGTCTTTGCTTTCGGAGCTGCTGCTACTACCACTAGCGTCGTCTCCGCTAGTCCCGTTTTCTGCTGGCTTCCGCGTTGTCGTGTTTTCGCTTTCGTCGATTTCGCGTCGTCTGGTCTAGCCGTATCTCCCTTTCTTCTTGCTCTCGCGAGCGTCTGGTATTTCGTTATCTTAAATGAAATCAGGGCTGTTGTCGTGACCTTCTTTCCCAGTTCGCGCGAGTACGCCCTCTTATGAGCTCACCGACGGTCCTTCGGTCGTTGCTCGCTTCTTTTTCTTTTTTCACTTTTTTTAGTCTTGGCTTAAGATAGAGCAATAATCAGGCGCTGCTTGTTCGACTACGCATGCCTTCGGCATGCAGCCCTTTCCTTGGTCAGCGTGCTATCGCGGTGGGAAATCCATGATGCTTTCTGCCAATGGACTCCAGACTGCAAATAGATAAGCCTACAGAACGGGGTCGTAAGTCAGCAGCCTGTCGAGCTGTTCATAGCATTTTTTCCTTCCGGGATTGCCAAAAAAGGGGGGGGGGGGTGGACAACTCGCAATGTTATTATTCTACGGACGCTGGGAACTGTCCACAAAAACCGTTTGTGGAGAGCACAGTGCTGTTTACAGCATTGTGAATGAACGCGTCTTTGTGGCGTCGTGAAAGCGTTTCATGTGGTTTCGTCTGGAGCCGAGAGTGTATGTTTCGGCGATGGCGTGCGCCATTCGAATTGGAGCAGACAGCTTCGCTGCGAGTGGCAGAATCGCGCTTTATGATGTCGTCTGCTATAGGAATTAAACTTTACGAAAGTCGCAGACGAAAAAAAAATAGTTTGATGGGCTTAGTATTGAACAGCTTGACAGCTAAGTCTCTATAATCGCAGTTGACGTGTTTGTCACTTCAACTACTTCCTGCGAAGTTCGAGCGGTTTATTCATTACGGCGCTTTGGAAAGCGGACATAAAGCGACTTCGTGTGTTCAGATAGAGATCGGGGAAACTGCACGTTCGCACGAGCTGACAGCGTGTCATCTTTCCCTTTTTCCCCAAAGCTTTCCGTTGTTCGGGCACTATGATCAGCAGCACTTGACCCCGTTGACGGGAACACCTGTGTCCAGAGGAATTCGATCATTCCATCGAGCAGACTGCTACCAGACGAAGGAGGGTTCGTGTGCCTTGCAGACGATTCCATGGCTGACCGGTCTGGTTTTTACGCGCTGTCCTCGCCTGGGGTGGCTTCCGGAGAAGGGCGCGTCTTCTGGAATGCGGTTCACCTGCCTCGACCGCGCTTCTCACCCTTCCCTCCGGCGCTCTCTTTTAACTTTCACCCTCTCCACACGCTTCGACAACTCGTTCCCCCCTCCCTACCTCCTCCTGGCGTGTGTATCTGATCGGTGGTTTTCGATTCATTCTCGGAATACGTGGGGGCTCGTCCTTCACACTTGCCTACGGATCCGTCGACGACCGACTATCCCCCCACCACCCCCCTCCGCCTGTTCAAACCTAGACCGCCGACGCTCGATTCATCTTTGTTCCATCTTTCACACCCCTTTCCTACCGTCTAGCTCGTCAACCTGCCTTCGTTCTTGCGCTCGGTCTCAGCAATTTCTGTGCAGTGTAGGGAACGTTGGGGCTGCCGTCAGCTAATTGGCAATACGAAGACCCGGCCGCCCGTTCCGGAAAGAGGAGGGAGGGGGGAAGGGGAGCTCGCCTCTTGTGCTGAACTAATCTTGCCTCCCCTTCATTCGGCGTCGCGCGTTCAGGGGCTCAGAAATGGGGGATAGAATCACTTTTCGTTCTGTTTGTGGCGGGCCGACGCGATCTTCATAGCTTCTACTGCGCTGCATCGAATTGATGAGGTGGAGGGTAGAGCCCCCCCCGTCTTCCTTCTTTTCGAATTCTGCGTGCCCGTTCGAACCGAACCCTTTCAACAAGACCTCTCCCCCCCTCGTTCAGCGGTCGTTGTGCATTTCTTCGCACCAGCTAAGATTGAGATCCGAAGGCGAGAGGGGAGGGGGGTTGAGGGGCGGAACGGCGGTAGTTAAACGGGCGGATTCACGCGTTTCGCAGTACCTACAAGCTCGTCGTTAGGCGCCGGCACAAGTCCCCCTTCAGGAACACTTCTCCCCCCCACCTTGACGCTGGATGCCGAAAGGGGTGACTGCGTATAATGAGACACCTTGCCCCCCCCCCCCCCCCAGTGCACCTTTATCTGCCGTGCCTTCGTTCGCTCCCCGCATCCTCCAACCGTCTTTGGGGAGGCCTTTGGATGCGGTTTGGTTCTAGATGGTTTGTTGCCGCACAGTGGTGGCAAGGTGATTGTTCATTTTAATGATAAATGAGCCCTAATTGTAGCTATTTAAGAGCCCTGGCAGTTCGCATGTTGTCGCTGCTTCACTTCAATCAAGTCATGTCGGTTAAGAAGACAATCGCCAGAAACGTATATTTTGATTTCGACCCAATTTTCTGCTCGGGAAGAACCTGCAAAACGTCAATTTAGATATTCGCAGTGTGGTCCGAACATTTGATAGAGTAGGGAACGGCAAGTGTACATCCCGTCTTAATTCTCCGATTTTCTTCGAAGACCCATTTAATGTCCGCATCAAAAGCCCCCAAAGGCATCTCCCACCAATCTAAATTACCCTTGTACTGCGTCAACAGATTCCATCTTACGCCTGCAAGTTTTGAAGTTCTCAAGCCGGCTGGTAATCCTTGACCGTCCTCGATTTCTTTTCTCTTGGCGCTAGTTTTTTTACTCCTATGCAGTAGCAGTCGGTTGGTTGCCCGCTCGGCGCGTTACAGTGGCCCGGTCGACTCTTACTTCTTCGATAATCTCGGCCACCGCGTTTACTTCGCGCTACCGTCCCTAATCTTGTATCCCGCCGGTTTCATCTGCGCATTGCACGACCTGACCAGCTCCACTTCCTCATTGATAGCGACTAGAATATCGGCTTCGCCCCTTTCGTTCACGCATCCGAGCTTCATAAGATGGGCGAGAAGAAAAAAAAAAAACGCGCTGGTTCTGAATACCTACACGCATAAAAGCAAGTCACTTCGGCGAATACACCTGCTTTGGCCTACATTTGTCACTGCAAAACGGAATCCCCACGCGAAACACAAATACACATAAAGCGTCTCCGTTGCGGCGGTGGGTTAGGAGATCCGCCGGTGAGCTATTTTTAGCCGTCGATGCATCGTGAGTCTCGACGACTTGTGTTGGAAAGGCTTTCGCCCACCCTTATTGAACGGGTTATCTTCTGGATTCGCAGCCGGCTATTTTCGGCCGAGTAATGGATGAGCGTTGGAGAGCTTCAAGCTTAACGCTCGCGTTCAAGTTCTGTGCGCTTGTTTGCGTAGTGGGTGTTCCCGTTTTTCTTTCTCGGGCGGTAATTTGCTCTGACGGAGATTGGGTTTGATAAACTTTATTAGAGGTCCTGAAGCACGCGCGTCAGCGCCCCTAGCGGGCGTCTCCCACGCAGGTTTCGACAGGGAGTAGAACTGACATCGTTTTTCTTTATCTTGAACGGTTTCTATTCTTCCCGCGTTAGTTCGCTGAGCAAACGTTCCCTGTCGTCTGCATCGCCTTCAATTTTAAAGTATTGCGTCATCTGATGCAATACCGTTTGCCTCGCGGTGCGTTATCGCGGCTCATAGGGAGGGGCTCCCCACAAGCCGGCTGCGCAGTATACGTGTTATTGTTTCATACCCGGACGCCCTCTTTTTTTTCTTGTACTCTATTATAGCGGTTAGTTTACTGTATATATCACTTTCGCTTCGTGCGTTCCTTTTCAATACCTCGTCGCATTGTTCAGGCTTATTCATGCGAGTCCGCCTGGCGAACGGCTGCCTGCCCTGCCGCTGTGTTGTTTACGTCTGCTTAGCCCACCATTTTTCTTTTTCGTCTGCTACTTGCAGCAGACTAGCTATTTCAGCTGGTTCGTATGCTCGCCATTGAAGCATGTTTGCTTTCTTTTTGTTTTGTTTCACAATATCATTTTCATACGACTGGGTTACCACAAGCGTTAAACCCGGATGCGGCTCGATTTCACCGCGTGCAAATTTGAATTTCCGCCGCAAACGTCGGGTGGAGCGGAAGTGCGCGCCCTCTACGCAGCACTTGAGATGCCGGAACACTCGGGAATCGCGCAATTTCGTTTGCGCCACACGCAAAGCTTGCGCGCTCATCTAACGTTACCCTCGTTACGTACGCCTGCAAACGAGATTGCGAGACAGTTGCTACGGCCTAACGTAGTATTAGGAGCGTCAAGGAACTTAGTTTGGGTGACGGTTCCTTCTCGAGTGCTTGCGAAGGCTTGCATCATTCGGTCGGACTTTTCTTTCTCCCGTCGCATTTTTTGTCCGCCGTGGTTATTTATATCCTTCAAACCACCTAGTGACGTCGCGAAAGAGCTTGCGGCATCGTCAAGGCCACGCACTGCGCGGTTCGCCCTCTTCCTTCACGACCTGGCTTTACTTTCCTGCGTAGCCTGGCTCAATTTGTCGTTTCGTTTCGTTGCGTGATTTTGTAAGAACCGCCGTGTCGTGTTCCCGTAGCAATAGCGCTTTGCACCGCCGCGCCGCGTTAGCTATTCGCCTGTTTCCTGATTTGGCTGTCTCGCGCTTATCATACGTCGCGCCAGATTTGTCTCTGGCCGAACCCCCCCCCCCTCCTCCTCCTCCATTTTTTTAAACGCTTCGGTGACTGACAGCTGCGTGCTGGTTATCCGCCGAGGGTTAGTTTCGGGTTGACTGCCATTCACAATTGCGCAGCTGTGTTCGGAGTACGCCCGTTACTCTGGATTGCGTCATGCGGCCACACTCGTACTACAAGCGGGCTGTGGTGTCGGGTATCGGCCGTACAATTGCGTAGTCCGACTTGCGAGTTGTTGCGCGGGAAAAAATGCAGGTACCTTACGTCGCGTGCGATTATCCCCGATCATTGACATCATTGTGGCGTGCAGAAATGTGCGTTGTGTTTTGGGGAAGTAAAAGGTTGCAACTGTTCCCGATGGCAGAGTCGGCTATCCAAAACGCGAGTCGTCTAACGCCGTACTTGTGATTAAACAGGTTTTCGCAGCTATCGCAAACAGGGCCAGCCTTTGCCATGCTGTAGTTGGCACACTGTTGACTTCTGCAGTCAGTATGGTGCGTAGTTGGATAAAGCTCTTTTGAGCGGGACGGCGGTGCCCCGAAGCGTCGTCTGCTGTGCATCTTGTCACAAGGCGCTGTCGTGTGCGCGCTGTCGTCTGGCTTGTTCTGAAGAGCTGTTCCATTCTGCATCCTGTCGTCTGGCAGATCCAGTTTTTAAAGCGCTGGATTCAGTACCGATGTCAGCGGGGGCGTCTCGGGCACCTAGCGCGGTTTGCGCGCTCTCTTGCTTGTCTTCCCCCCCCCCCCCCCCCCCCCGACGATAGGCAAATCAAGGGTTGCAAGAGCAGCCGCAACTTGAGCAAGCCAACATCGGAGAGTTGAAAGCGAGCATGTCAGATCCTGTGAACAGCCGGCCAGGCATGGAAGGCAGCCGGGGCTTGCGGCTCCGTGCTTATGCGTCGAGTCGGCGCGCGCGTTCGTCGGTTCTCCGTGGCGCTTATCGTCTGCTGCGCGTTCGTGGGATGGTGGCACCACCTGGCGGCACTCTCTGGAACCCGGTGCCCTTCTCCGCCACTTTTTTCTCCCCGTATGTTTTTATTGCGCGGCCAGCAGTTTCCAAGTTGGCCGTGATTATCGCATGAATGTCGTTTACTTTTGTGAGGCTTCCTGTTCTTTCTTCTTTTTTTTTCTTTTCGTGAGGGTCGGAGACCGGATTCACCTTTCCGCTCTTTCAGGTTCAACATGGTGAGGGGAACGGCGTGGCACAGACGAAGCGTTTCTACGCCCTGCAGCTTAGGGGGGGGGGGGGGGGGGGGGGGAAGTGCGCAGGACTGCAGCAAGTGCGCGTTCTTTGTCGTTGGGGTTCTCGCGTACCCTTTCAGTTAATTTTTTTTTTCTACTCAGCCTTGGCTATTATTCGCATCGGCGAATCGGAAGGGGCGTATGGTTTAGTGTGCCTGTGGAGGGGCAACCGACAAACGTTAACAAGCAGCAGGCCGATCCTGAACGCGCTTTCAACCAAGAAAGGAGAAGTGCGAGGTGAATGTAACGCAGTGCATAGGGAACCGTCATTTATTTAGCTTCCCTTCGCTGCCGTCTTTTGTGTGCATCGAGTGCAAGGTGAAACTAAAGGTGCTCGCACACCTCTGCGGCAGCGCGATCCGATTGTCTCAAGGGCCTGCGCCAGGCTGGGCCACGTCTCCCCGTGTCTCCTTAATACGGTGCAGCGCAGGTTACGGTACCTGCGGCTCGCGGCGGATCCGTTAACGCGTGAACGCTCTCCAAATTCTGGCGCCGGGAAAGACGCGCCAACAACGTGTGAAGGAACAGCCGGACAGGAATGAACTGCACGCGCAACTAATCTTTTTTGTTTTTCTGGCAAGCTCGAGGCACAAGTGTGCGCGCACCCTGGCGCTTCATCCTTCTTTTTCTTTCTTTAAAAGCGTGCCTCTCTTCTGGACAAATTTAAGGAATGGCTGAAGATTTCACTTGTTGTTACGTCTGGGAAACTGCGCTAAGCGAGGCGACAAAAAAAAAAAAGAAAGCTTAAGGGCAGACTTAAGCTCATTCCGCACGCGTGCGGGTTGTGCGAGTATCTTGCGCGTTTCGCGCACTCCTGCACAAATGTCGGTTTACACGGATCGCGCGGACCTATTCTAAACCGGAAAACTGTGCGGGACATGTGCAGTTTTTCGTGATTCCGCACGCGTGCGGAAGGCCGAGCATTTGAGCTCAAGTTAGCTTGCGTTTGTGTGTTGCTTTTCTTGCCCTCGCCTCCTCGTTTAGCGCTTTTGCCAAGAGTATATAGTTGACGAAGAGCGTTCATTCCTGTCCGGTCATTTCTGCGCATCTTTGTGCGTCTGGCTGGACGTGGTGGCTGCCAGCGTGGTTGCTGCCGTACGCTTCTCGATAGCTTGCAGAACACTTGCCCGAATATTTGTCTTGCCTCGAAGGTGCACTGCTGCTACCGTTCCTACGCTACTGCACCGTTCTAAGCTAGAGACGGGTAAGAAGCCGTCTGGTAGCCTCGTTGGAAGGAAGCTGCATCGACCCCCCCCCCCCTCTCCCCTGTTCTACCGTAGCGCCCTCTTATAGCTGGCGGCTGAATCGCATGCCTTCACGCGCGCTCTCCTTGCACTGAGGGTTGCGCCGAAGCCTTCGGCCTCTCGTCCTGTCCCTTTCTGCCGCTGTGTGTGGTTGCTTGCGGGGCGCCTGTTCTCCCTCCTCGATAGCGCCTCAAGAAAGGAGCGGGGCGGGGGGGGGGGGACAGATCGTCTCTGCACTGGGGGTCCCTTTGGTTTCGCCGGATCGGAGACCGTGCCTTTATTGGTCTTTTTTTTCTTTTCTTGGATTTCGCGTTATCGTCTCCCGCAAAAGACGTTGAGCGAAAGAGAATCGTCTGGGGCAAGTTTCGACAAGCTCTTCTTTTTTCCTTAGTCTGGGCCTCTGCTGCTGCTGCTTGCTGACAGAACTTGCGCTCTGTTGAGTTTTCGGCGCGGGTGTGTTTGAGAAAGGCATGCGAGGTGATTTTGGTCGTGAGGTAGGGAGAGGGCGTCGAAGAGAAGAGTCGGTCGTGTACGAGACGTGGAGGATTTTAAAACTTGTCCTGACTTGCGAAATTGCGCGGCTTTTTGTTCCAATTCGCGCGAAACAAGTGGTGGTACGAACGCGTGAACAAAGGTGAGGCTTCGCGATGATTTTTGTTTGTTTCCGTACGCTGTTTGTGCTCGTACGTTGTGAGTGATGTCCCAACTCTTCAAGCGGGAGTGCTGTCATTTATAAAGGTGAACGACGTCGTCTAGTTGTCACGTTCGTTTCAAACTTTTACGTTTTTTACTTTCTGCATTTCTTCACGCACTCGCAAATTACTCCTTCGGTGGCTGGCCAACGGAGTGGACAGTGCGTGATTCCTTTAAAACTCGTTCTGGATTCTTACTCCCTAGTTTTATGGCATCAGCCCGACGGGTGACTGGTGGTAAGGTGGAATTTGGGCATTCCCGAATAGATACAACGCGCTTTACGAATTGGCAGACAGTTCCGCCCTGAAAAAAAAAAAAAAGCTATGGTATTGCGTTCCGAAACCGCGATCTGATTGAGGGACCCCCCTAGTTAGGATAAATTTTGACCATTTGAGGGTTCATCAACAAGCACCTAAATCTAGGTACTAGAACGTTTTCTTTTACATTTCGCCCCCGTGGAAATGCGGCCGCCGTGGCTGGGATTTGATCCCGCGGCGTGCTTTGCAGCGCAACACCGAAGCCACTGAACAACCGTAGCGGGTCTCGACTCTAACCAACTGCCTTGCTAGTATATATACCGCATCGCTGAGAGATCACGTGGTGCAAGAGCGTGGGAGGTTAATTTTTTTTTTCTATCAGCGTATATTGGTAACCGCTTCTCGTCCACATCGCCCCCTTTACTTTTTTGTCCCCTCAAAGGTTGATTAAATGCGAAGCTCTATTCCAATTAGCTGTTCTATTTGAGTGGGCCGTGCTATTCCTACGAGTTCTCTTGCTTCCTGTAAGAAGACCACTCCATTCCTGCGCCATCTGATCTCGCTCGTGAGCTGGATAAGTAGCTACGTGCACGGACGTCGCTTCTCCGCGCACTCACTCCTCCAGCCTTTCCCTCTCTCTCTCTCTCTCTCTCTTGATGATAGCGTGGATCTCTCGGGGAGATGGCTTCTCGATCCGTGTCTCGGGCGGCTCTAAGTCGACCTTGTTTTGCCGAGTTTCTCTCACTTTCGTCAAGTTTCCCATTCCGCGATCTTGACAAGAAAAGAAAGTAAAAGAAATAAACGGGCATTGTCGCCGCTCTTCACTCAAGGGCGCGTTTTTTTTCCCCCCTCGCACTGCATAAGAAAATTCCTTTCCGCAGCTCCGTCAGTAGAACCTTCTGCTCTATTGCGTGCATCCGTATTTTCCAACTGGCAGTCGTGCGTGCCCTCCCCCACCTCGCCACACGTAGACATCTTTCTTGGCCTTCTTTCGTGTTCTCGTTGCTTGATTTGACTTTTGTATGTCTGCTTCTTTCCTTGTTTCTACTTGTTCTTCGTTTCTCTAGTTATCCTTCCTTGCACCTCTTATCGCTTCTAGCGCGTTGCTGCGTTCGCTCATTATTCATGCTTGCGCCTGGATCCGATTGCCCTTTCCTGCCGCTGCTCCGTTCGCCCCGCAAACCCCCCCCCCTCCCGTCTCGGGAGTCTTCGCTATCCGCTAGGGCCACCGCGGGGAGCGGCCATTTGACCGATTAGAGGAGCGGCTGCCGTTTTCTGGCCGGATAATTCTCTTCCGTCCTTCGGCGCTTCGCCCCGCATTTCTGTTTGTTTGTTTGTTCGCTTCTCCCGCGGAGGTGGTCCAACGAGCTGTTCCTTGAATATGTTGTGCGTTCTTTCTTGTGAGGGGGGGGGGGGGGGGGCAGAGCGATGCTTTTCTTGGCCGGCCACTCGGTTTTGTCCGCGCCCTGTTTTAGGCCAGTGACGACCAACGACGAGACCGATTGAGGGCCTAGTGCGTGTACAGTCGGCGAAGTTGCCTGTCCCGTTTTTGTAGTTGTCAGGCGCCTTTGCTCACCCCCTTGGTTCGATAAACAAGACTAGTTCTTTCTCGCCTACCAGTCGTTTCATGGGCGCATTTCTTTCCCATTAGATCGTTTTTTTAAGTCCGGAACGGGGGGCCCCGTCCGTTTTTGGAGTTCGCTGGAAAACTTTCGGTCGCCTCCGGTGTTGTTTCGGGGGCCCATGGCGTTTCGGCTGCCTTTTCGACGCGGGAGGAGGACGCGGGTTCGATGCCCGTCACCGCGACGCTGTGCGTTTCGACGTGCCTTCTATTTGTTTTCTCTTAGTTTGATTCGTTTCGTGTCCGGAAGTTTCTTGGGAGCTTGCCACCACGCACACACACTGCGGCCCTTCTTTGACGAAGGAACTTCGAGACCCCCCCCAGCGGGCAGGAGTAGTGCTCCTAAGCGCGTGACGTCACTGCGATCTGATGCGGCATACACGAGGCGGCGCAGCCGCCAGTAAGTAAACTTAGTGTCGGTTTCCACTGCGTGACCGCGTTTGTTTCTTTCTTGCTTTCCCAACATCTGTAGTGTCGGATCGGCGGCGCGTCTGGTTGCGTCGCGTTCTGACGAAATACGATAACGTTTCCAGCGCCTTTCCCCCTCTCTCTCTCTCCCTCTCTCTCCGCCCCGCCACGCTCCGCCAAACGCGCGCGCATTTCTCACGTACGCACACAACGCGCGCTCCCACCAATGCACGTCCTCGTGGCAGCGTAAGACACGCACACGATCGGCTCCACCAGCCGCTCCAATGCCGCTGCCGCGGCGAAAATGTTAACTCGTGTGGCGAGGTTAGCTCGTTGTCTACCGAGCGAGCGACGAACGATTGACCGGGGCTAGGCGGACAGGAATGCGAGCCTTCGAAAGGTTTCTCCCCGCGGACGACGTCAAACGCGCCGAGCGAGCCGGCGTTTGAAGCCCGTGTCACCGGGCCGCGAGAAGTGTCGTTGAAAGGCCCCGGATGCCAGCTGGCGCCAAAGGTTACTTGTAGTGCGACCGCGTTTTCTCCTTCCGCGAAGATCACTCGCCTGCTCGCTCTCTGCTGCCATGTCTTCGTGCTTTCCTTTCCTTTCGTTCTTTATTTTTTTAGTGCGACGTAAGCTCGAAGTGTTTTTGTTGCGTCTTTCGTTCGCTTTTATGTGGTGGAATGTAGCCAACGCGATGGAGTACTAGCAGAACCAGTAACAATAAGCCCCGGCGCACCTTTGAATGGCAGGACCGTCGCCGTCGTAAAACTCGTCTAGGGTTAGGGCCTGTTGCGAATTGCGCGCGCTTCCGCTGCGGCTGCCAGGCTCCGGATCTGTATAAACACTGAGCAGTAATCGCTCCAGAGACTCAAAGTACCAATTGCTATCGCAGGTGGAAGTTACGAGCTGCCTCTGCTTGTATAACGTAAAAGCGGTTGCCGGGTCACACTCGGTTTCGCTATAACGAGTTTTTTTTCTTTTTTTCGAATTCAGCGCTAGGGAATTGGCGCGACGCGCTTTCTTGCCGCCAGCTGGTAGTAGCCTTCTTATTTTATCGCTTGATCCGCCCTGGCACGCTCCTGACCATACTCTTTCGTTCTCGAACCCTGGGCGTCTTGTGTTGCTGCCGCGGGCCTAAGAGAGACAGAGAGACCTCCGTCGCGTTCCTTCCCGTAGTGAGCGAGCAACCGACTCTGCAGAGACGGCGAGTTCGTCTTCCCGAGTCGTCGTCGTGTGAAGACTTTTCCTTTTGTGTGTGTGTGTGTGTGTGCGTGCGTGCTTGAGTGTACGTGCGTGCGTGTGTGTGTGTGTCCGCGCGTGCGTGTGTGCGTGCTCTTTGATTGCTGCTCTTTCCTGTCTTTTTTCGTTCGCGGTGACGCCAATGTCCCGACGTCGGGACCGCGTCGACGCTGCTCTATTTTCGATCCGTCGTCGTCTCAAGGCCTCTCTATTCTCGTTTGCCTTTTCTCGCTCGCTGCTACTAGCTTACTCGCCGGTAGCCGTCTGTCGCTTTCTCTTGTTTTTGTTTCGCGTCTTTGACTTGCTTGTTCCTGGGCTGCCCCGGTGAACGACTGTGTGTGACCCGCCGTTCTGCAGACGCACTATTTTTTTTTTCTCCACCCCGTCTTCTACTGCGAAAGGTGTCTAGGCGCCTGGAAAGTTTCTTGAGCCTTCTTCGTCGCCTCTAGTTGCCTAGGCTGAGCTCGCCGACAAGAGCGTGGGAATTTTCGTTACTTGCCGTGTATCGAGATCCGCACTATAAGCTTGCTGCACTAGTCGTGATGCAGTGGATGAGCCGAAAAGACCGACGGATCGGGCTGAAGGCGCTGTGTTATCCGCTTGCTGCAGCGTTTCGTCAAGGTGACGGCGGACACTGCGGCCTCACTCCCAGCTGGGCTCGGACTGGCACCGCATCACTTGCAGTACAGTCACTGTGCTTGCACTCGTGGCCAGAATGTCGTGGCGGTTCCGGTCGACGGTATTCTTGCGTCGGGGACGACCTCGGTGTGTGCGTGTGCGCGTGTGTGTGCGTGCGCGTGTGCGCGTGTGTGTGCGTGCGCGTGTGCGCGTGTGTGTGCGTGCGCGTGTGCGCGTGTGTGTGCGTGCGCGTGTGCGCGTGTGTGTGCGTGCGCGCGTGTGTGTGTGTGTGTGTGTGTATGTGTGTGCGCGCGTGTGTATTTGCGTGCGCGCGCGGCGAGCGATGGCACCGGGGCTGCCGCCTTGTCGCGCGAGTCCTTGCGTTCCTTCCAAGAACGTCGTCGCCGGCGCGGGACGCGCGATTTTCGGCCCGAAGGTCGTTCAACCCGGGTTGGGATCCTCGGGGTTTGTCTCCAGCCTGCCTGCGTTCTCTCCCCTTCCGCGGTCCTTCCGTCCGCTTTGCGCTCACTTTCTCCGCGTACCCTCTGCTCCGTTTGCGGAGTCGCTGCGGCATGGTGCCTTTCGCTTCGCGAGCCGTGTCGCGCTGTGCGCGACACCTGCAGGGCGTTGTTTCGGGAGAGTCGTTCAAGCGGCTATTGCGTACACAGCGGCGGAAGTTCGTAACCGCTGTCAACACTGCGCGGTTTCTAGCCAAATTGTGCTTCCGAGTGTTTTGCTTCATGATACTTGCGTTCTCCTGTCAGCCTTATCGCCCAGTGAACTCGCATGACTCAAATTCGTATTGTTATTGTATTGTGCTTGCGTTCTTGGACGTCCCGCCTGACTCCGTGTCGCCTTTCTCTCTGCCGCAGATGACGACGACGACGATGATGATGATGACGACGATGATGACGAGGAGGAGCAGCAGTCTGCCGACCAGCAGCAAGACGAGGATGATGATGATGACGACGACGACGATGATGACGACGACGACGACGACGACGATGATGATGATGACGAAGAGGAGATCGACGTCGTCACCGTCTCCGGCGAGCGCCAGCGGCACGGCGGCGCGCCCGCTGTCGTCGCGCTGCCGGCCAACGGAGCCGCCGGAGGCGCGATCCGTTGCGCCACCGTCCGTCAACCTCGGCCCCCGGCCACCGCCGTCGTGTCCCGCATCACGTCCAGCGGCCGGGTGGTCACTCCCTCGCACAAGGCTCTGAGCAATGGCCAGGCGCCCGGGAGGCGGCGTCGCGGCGCCCTGGCCCCCGGTTCGCCCAGCGTCGCCGCCGCTGCGATGGGCGGCAAGCGCAAGCGTTCGCGGCAGTACCAGCAAGTCTCCCAGCAGCATCACGCCTCCCTGATGGTCCAGTCCAAGCGCGCCAGGCGCGATGACGACGGCTGCGGGCCGGCGGGCTCGTGCTCGCCGTCGGCGGCTCGTCGCGGCCAGCACGTGCTGTCCCAGCTTCCGCCCAGCGCCAAGCGCAACGAGCACAACACCATGGAGCGCAAGCGGCGCGACGACCTGCGCGTCGCCTTCCAGGACCTGCGGGTGCAGGTGCCCGCCCTGGTTGAGAACACGAAGGCGGCGAAGGTCACCATTCTGAACGAGGCCGCCGCGTACGCGCTCAAGCTCACCTACGACGCGTGCCACCAGGAGAAAGTGTACAAGCAGGAGCAGCAGCGCCACCACATGCTCCGACGCAGGCTGGCCCAGCTGCAACAGCAACATCAGCAGCAGCAACGGATACGCCAGTGCAGGCGCTAAGGACGCAACGCGGCAGACATGTGGAGGCGGCTGGGTGGCGTCACAGCAAGCCTCGGTGCTGTCTTGTGTGTGCTGCCCCACTGACTCCTCCACGTTTGTCACTGTGTTGCACTAGGGTTGAATGTCACCTTTGCGAAACTTTCCTTGCCACTAGTGGACTGCCAGTGGGAGCTTGCCTGCATCAGTGACGCAATGGCAATGACCAGAGCCCACCTCCCTTGCCACCTGCCATGGACTGGCAACTGAACTTTGCGGATCTGCATACCACCCCCTGTATTGGCATATTTGATGCTTCAGCCTGCTGTGTTGCATGCTTGAACTACCAACATCAAACATTTGATGCGTTCTGGCTGTTCAGTGTGACAGCTGTCCATGCGTGCTAGCCAACTGTAATTTAACATATGTTGAAATGACTTCCTAGCACGCTGTACAGTGCTTTGTAGCTCAGGTCACTGTGCATCAGCATAGAAATGCTTCTTTGAAGTTGGGCTGTAGAAACCAGCTAGTGGCTTTTAAAAAGATATACAGAGGGAGAAGTGGGCTCTTGAGCACCATACTTGCCTTTTTAATATTCCCTTGGTAGGTATTGGCTGCATGTTGACTGTGATCTTAAGTTGTTTCTTTTGCTTTTTTTATGTAGGAAAGATGGTTCGGAAAGAAGTAGTGAGTAGTTGACAGGTTACAATTAATCCTGTAGCCCAGAAACTGCTTGTATTTCGAGATGTGTGTGTAGTGTTTCTTGGGTGCAAAGAAAAGGGGGGGGGGGGATCCAGCCAATACTTGAATTTCAGGAAACCTGAACAAGGGAAGGAAAGGTGCAGGTTTGGTGCCTCTTTGTTGGAACAGCTAGTCTTCATGTGGTGCATGTTTGTGGTGTTTGTGTGTTGTATATGCTGTGTGTTATTTTAAGTTTAACTTTCTGCTCTGCACTCAGCCAGCTAGGTGTTTGGCAGGGAGAAATAGGCCTATAGAGCTGCCGCTACAGATTTAAGGACATAATTTTAGATATAGATGTTCATCTATATATATACATATATTACTACGTATCATTGTGGGGCCTTCTTACCGGGAATTATATCATTATGGCTTGTCTTTTAGTTTTGAAAACTTGTGCCTGTTGGTGTGCTTGTATAGTGTGCTTTCACAGTAATTTCACCATATGAAGGCTTGTTTCAGCATCTCTCTTCACCTTTCTCTCACAGCTGCCACCTCTCATCCACTTCATGTCATGTCACATGGTGCTAATTAGTTTGATAGCCAGGCTTTCATTAACAAGTAGCACCTGAGTGCAAGTCTTTATGCTGGGGCAGCTGTAGGCACTGTTCAATTATCAAGGCACTCAAATTAGGAATCCAAGCTTTAGGGGCATGGTGTCTACTTGTGCAAGTTGATTCATAGGCTCTTGCCAGACTCGTGGCTATTTCTCGAGCTACGCACTGTGCGCAGCAGCTAAATCTAGAACCTCCTTCAACTATACGAGGAGCAAGCCTTGGCTCTAACATTGCAGCCATGCTGCCTCAAATTGCTAGCTGGCGCACTTAGGTCGCTCTTGCCACCAGTACTGTCCCTGGCACACTACTGCCAGCTGCATAGCTTCTGCAAAAGTGATCAGCCCGTACACATGCTGTCTGCTCTGGATTCCTTGTTCGAAATTTCTTTGAGGTGTTGCTGTTTTTCGCTACATGCACCAAACAATTATGGACAGGAGACACTTGAAATTGAATTACACTGCGTTTTCTGCCTATGTTCCGGGTACACAGTTAAAGGAGACCACGGCAGTATATGCTCATGTTAACTGCACTGCAAGCTTTATCAAGCAAGGTAGTGGTACTGTGATCCCTCGCTCCAAAAGCCACTCAAAGTTCAGTTAGTGTTACCTAATGATGAACTAGATTGATTTCTCTATGCAAGCAAGTTGTAGGTCAATCATATTTTCATGTTCAGTAGGAGCATATCCTCAGCCTAGAATGTTTGATTGGATACTTTGGCATGATGCAATGTTTCATCTTGAGTGGATATTATTCTTTCATGTCATTCATTTCATTTGGCTAAGTGCTTTGGCTGCGCTTCTGTTTGTATCTACTGTCAACTTACTTCAATGTGTGCAACAATTTTTGGGCATTATTAGCTGTTTTGCCTTGTGAAATACACTTTCGTAGTCCTTGTAGCGTGTTGTATTTCACATCACTTCCTCATCTTCACTTCTGTTTTGGCTGTAAACCTAGGGCAGAGTTAGAGCTGGCCACCAGTGCCTTCTCGTTATTTGCCTGGTGGCCTGGTCATGGGTTGGACTCCTTTGCAAGTGCTTGCCTTCTGCGGTGATAAATCTGCAGTGTTCCTGAGCACCATATGGCCTGCCCAATTTGCAGTTATGTAGAGGTCAAAATCCATTTGTGGAGTGTCTGCCCATCAAGAACTCTGAACAGCAAGCAAATCTGAACAGAGTCTGAGAGGGACCCTGCGTGGTCATGCCATGAATCTAAGCAAATCTTTGTTCGCTGGTTGTTTGGACCCTTTGTGTTCTCCATTACCCTTGATTAAGGCTCTGGACAAACATTTTTACCTTTCTGCCATTTCATATTTTGATTTTAGCGTTCACCTCATTTTTGGCACTTGGTTGAAAAGTGCCAAATTGTTCTGTCTATTTATGCTCGTGCAGTAATCGGCTATGGACAAAGATTCCATGCTGTTTTGCGGGTTTTTGCTTGTTATGTGTGTGCATCAATATCTCCACATTTATTTCCGCAGTCTTTTTATCCTCCCCTGTTGCCATGTTGCTCTCCTGCATTTATACTATTCTTGCTGCAGAATGCAATTTTCTGGTTCTAATTTTAGTTTGTAGCTGCCTCATGCATCAGCTTCTTTTTTTGTAGCATTAACTGAGACTTGCCCTCAAAATCTAGCAGCAAATGCTTTGCTGTTCATTGTAGCCTTTGTGTAAAGCTCAGTACTGAATTGGTATTTTCTTTGTTAATTTCGTTACCAGTCCTCAGTGCTTTTTACTGTTGCTATTTCTGAAATCTGGCATAGCAGCTTTGTGGCCCTTCCCTTTTAATTATAATGCCTTGTTTTGCACCTGTGCACCAGAACCTACGGTAACACTAGCTAATACTGAAGGGCATAGAATTTGTTTTATTCTTGCATTTAGCTAGGTCGTGAGTGCACCTTTCAGTCTTGGCACTCTGGCTACATGGGGAGGTTGTTTTACTTTCCGTGCCTTTTTTCTTTTTGAAATGCATTATAAAGTTCCTACACATTGATATAGGTAGCAATTATTACTGATTTGTATTTGCAGTGGGTTTGTCAATTACGTGCCGCCAAGTGTTTACAGGGGTATTGCCTATAGTGACTTTCTTTATCCTTTCCTGGTGTGATGACTAGGAATGGTTCTTTTGTTGCACATGCTTCATTATTGTACTAGCCACTTGTTTAACTTTGCCCTGCCAAGTTATTGTACCTTAGGATCACTGGCTTTTTTATAATAACCGCAACTCGAGGCTTCTTTAGCACAGTCTTATTTCCTTCGAATGATATTGTGATACCGCGGAGTCGCCGAAGGATTCCTTTTGTCATGTCATATCATTGTGTGTGTGTGTTAGTTGCCTGATTGCCATTTTTGTATGTGGTCTTGTGATGGCTGGGAGTTTATGCTAGCTAATGCAAAACATTCAATTGTGCACCATCATGGGTTGCTCAAAGTGGAGTGCTGCAGTCAGGGGTGAAAACTCAATGCCACATGTTGTTGAGGTTTGGATCTGGGGGCTCTGTGGCTTCCCATGGGTGTCTATGGAAGGTGGCTTGCTGTTCTCTGAAACTTGACCGAAGCACTTCACTTTGGCCTTTTGCCTATATCATAATGCAAGCCCTCTCCTTACATGAAAGTGCAGAGACTTAAGCGCTGTAGCAATAGCTTCAAATTGTGTTTTGTGATGTAACCCTACCTTGGCCATAAGTAGCATCATGTGTGCACGTTTCGTTTTTTTTAAAATGGAAGCATTCAGAACATTTTTTAATGCTGTCGGCAAGCTGTCATAGCACTTTTAATGAAGTTCTGTCATGTGAAGAAGTTCCTTCAATGCAAATGAAAATATTTTCTCGCACAAAATGGTTCCCCAAACGAGGATGCAGAGAATGCTAGGGTTTCACTGTGCTGTATTGTTCACATTGTGCTGTTTCGCTCATAGGACTGTCTTTTAAATGCAAATTGTTACTACTCATATTTTGATTTTAATATTGTGCTTGTGTAAGGGTTTTATTTTTAATTTTGTAAATGCTGCACTGTTGCAGCATGGAGAGCCCGGAATTTTTCTCTAAAACTGTCACTTGTATCACAGCTCTAATGAATACCTTTCTCATTGCCTGTAATCCTATACTGCCGTGCCTTATAGTGGAAGTTGAAAAAAAAAATGCATAGTTGTTTCATCCGACATTACCATATGCATTTTATATACACATTGCGATATTCTATATACATATTATATATATATATATCAGATGGACGACTTGCTCTTTCCCCATTTTGTAATTTACTGTTCCACCTCAGCCATCGTCATAGCAGGATCATAGCTTTAATATTGGTAAAATAAGACAGAAGCGAAACTGTGAACATAGGTGTTAGGAGCATTATGTAAATTTTTTTTTTCTCTTTGAAACCGAAGAATAGAAGGCGTTTCAAGTCTTTGTGCTGTTGAGAGGGCATTTTTTTTTGCACTAGAGTTTGATAAGTTATGAGTGCCAAGGAAGGATTTGAATAGGATTATGATGCAGTTGAGAAGAAATTAAAATGTTGTTTTTTGCTCATATTTGTCTTCATTTTCCTTGTGCACATCTGGCTCTGCGGCTGGATGAAACCAGCACTGCCATATTTGCATTCTTGCATTCTACAGACGCCACATTTCACAGTGCCAAGTCTGGTTAGCCATCACCCATGTCTGTTCAGATTAACCTGAATCTTGTGGAGAATTCAGCTACACTGACAGCATCGCACATTTCATGCCAGACCATCTCGCTATCCATTGAGTCTGACTGTGCTCATCGATAGGATGCCTCATAGGTGCATGTCTGCGGAACGTGATTAAGTTCCATGATGACTGTTCCTTTAGAATCCTTTTACATTGACCGATTTTGAAATTCTCAGCGAGCATTCGCCTGGTTGATAAGTGGTGGCGAAGTAGGGAAAGCTGGCGTCGGTGTCATCGGCTTATCTGCGTGGACGTTGTCTAGCATAGAATAATTGGTGACAGAACAACTAAGCGGCGTCCGCTCGGTAGGAGTCCGTTCCTCGGATCGCTTTGCAAAATGCTGACCATGGCAACGCCTTTCTCGCAGTTCATGGATTTGAAATTGCTGTCCGTCTGCGACGGCACAACTGCGTCATCAGTGGAGCTACTAGTTTGAAAAAGCCCTTGGCCATTTTGTCGCCTTTAAGTCGGTTCTTTTTTTGTTGTTCGCTGAAGAATGTCGATGCAGCATTTAAAGCCCTGTCAGTAGATCTGCATCGATTCTGCGCTTCTCGACCGTTCCAGGCGCCGCGGAGTCGCCCGGCGACATATGCGGCGAATGCGCATGGCGTAGTTTGACACCGGTGACATTAGGACTGCTGTGTCGCGTACGAACTGCTAAAGGTGGCACTGAACACTCCGGCCTTGCTTCTCGTCGAGTTTGTCACGGGCTGCTGACGACGGAGCCACTTCGAATGAACGCTTAGGGCCTGTTTACGCTCGAGCCGCCCATCGCCGCAAGCCGCACGCATGCGGTAGCGCGAAAGAATTGCACGTATCCAGCACTTGTGCGCAAATTACCGTTTACACTGTGCACAGTGTATACCTTACACATTGCAAACCGAAATTTGTGCACAGGTGTTTGATACGTGCAATATTTCGCGCGACCGCACGCGTGCGGTGCGGCTTGCGGCGATGGGCGGCTCGAGCGTAAACAGGCCCGAGTTACGCTCGAGCCGCCCATCGCCGCATCGCACGCATGCGGTAGCGCGAAAGCTTGCACGTATCAAACGCTTGTGCGCAGATTTCGGTTTACCATGTGTACGGTGCACACTGTGTACACAATCTAAGCGGTAATTTTTGCACAAGCGCTGGATACGTGCAATTTTTCGCGCAACCGCAAGCGTGCGGTGCGGCTTGCATGCGGCGATGGGCGGCTCGAGCGTAAACAGGCCCTTAACTAGCGTGCGATTAAAACGGGCCTGAACGCTATCGCGGCTGTTCGTTGCACTATCTCACGCAGGCCCCTGCAGCCCTTGCAAAAACTGCCGCTACATTAAACGCCGCACATTGACTTTAACGCCGCACACTGCGGTATATAGCGTTTTTGTCCGCATCCTGATGGGCCGTGTGTTGCCGAGTCACCATCTAGAAGTAGACATCATATGCATCGCGTGTACACGTAGGCGCAATGCGCTCCGTCTGGTCTCGTCCTTCTAGGCCTTCAAGCCTGGCGGAAGTGGCGTAATGAACTGAGCGGAATTTCCAATGTGAATTGCGTCGTAAGATGCGCAAACTACGATGCGCACGTGAACTTCATACAGGATAGCCACGTATTGCAATTATGTGAGATAACGTTATTACGCCACGACGAAACCGAACTGGGAGAACTATTCGTGCGTCGGCCGAAAAAAATGATCTAGATACAACATCCCTGGGATGTCCTTGACAATATATTCACAGTTTGATGTTCGGCGCATGTCCCTCTTTGTTTACGAATCGGTGTGCGGATATTGAGACCTGGTATAAGTGTCCCACGGAGGAATTGTTTGCATTGGCTTGATGACAAAAACGCAATTACAAAAGCAAGAACGATGCAGTGGTGGCGATGCTGGCCTGAAGCTTTCAGCACCAACTGGGCCATGGTCACGAATTTTGAGGGCGTGTGCACGGCGTGTAGTTCTTTGTCTTCTGTAAGTGCACACTTCTGTCGTCTTCAAATGCTCGCAACAGTGTACGGTTGAATAGGGAGCCTTCTGTAACTACTGTGAACAAAGTATTGCGAATCCAGCTGCCGCTAGTTGAGAGGTTGCGTAACACGGTGTCACCGCTTCGCCACTGACGGTGTAAGGAAACCTCGGAGGCCACCCTGTCAGCATATTAAATTGCTGGGCTTCTTCGTGTGACATTTTGGGTAAAAGGGAGAGTGACTGTAGCACATGGAACGACAGCTCGAGTAGCTGACAAGAGTGACGCCTTCTGCTTTCTTTTGGTTTTCCAAGCACCGCTGAGAATTGGACATTTCACTTCGGGTTTTTGAACAGTTCACAGATGCATGTGGCTCGCCCATGAGACAGAATTGTAGTGTGAGGCATCCGGCTTAAGAGTTTCCTACAAAATTTACTAAACGCCACACTGGCCCTGAAATCGCTACTCTACCGTATTGGAATGTGTAGGATTAGTCTAATCTCCACGCTTGTAACTTCGCAATTTCTTGTGACTTTATATATTTCCTTTTGCTTATCCGCATTGGCGTAAATTTCCAAACAGTCGTAGTTTTCTAAGCGCTCGAGTAAATAAGCCTCTGTGCACATTCACAATCACTGCGAATTGATGAATCCACAACGCAATATTTTGTTGAATATGACGAACTTGCAAAGTCACAAGGTCGTTTCAAACCAGAAAGAGTACGAATACGGGGCAGATCCATTCCCCCACCCTATGCTAGCAGACACAGAACCGCCGTTTTGGCAGCTCTTGTTAACGTTATAGAGCCAAATGTCCCTGTGTTAGCTCTGCGAAAAAAGAAAACCCTGTTACTACCGGCACCTTCGCGTCAAAACTCGACGCCCATAGGTTTTCTCTTTGTCCAAAGAGCATGCAGCAACTCTGAAAAAAAAAAACTCAGTGCCCTTCCACTTTGTGAAGAAAGATGACCAGCGAAGCTGTCTATGTGGGCCCCTTAATGGCGAACTGCACCTCCGCCGCGGGTCGGCCCGGCATTTGACTATCTTCGGGATCGGCCCACGTATGGGGAGTGCCTAACGCCTGCTTCACCTCCGCCGCTGGTCGGGCCGGCATTGCACTATGTCCGGGATAGGCCCACGTATGGGGAGTTTTTCGCTTACCACGCCAACCACACGAGAATTTCCTTGGACAGTAGAGCGATGCAGCTTCGCTGTAAAAAGGCGTCTATATAAAAAGCTGACGTAGGAGCGCGCTGGCGTTCCACTTACGAAGTCCATGACATATTTTGTCACAGGTGACAAATTAATGAACTCTGGCGCGGGCCTAGGTTCCGCGGTCTGCCGTCAGCTCATGCACGAGATTTTCAACTAACTGCTTCGAGCGACAGGCGCAGTTGCGTCCCGTTTGCGCTTGAAGTTGATAGGCGAGCCCGTCCAGATGCTTTTGAAACGTAAGTCTAGTCTCACGTGCATGTCTGGGCACAGGGGACCTGCTGCCACGTCATCATGCAGATATTTTTTTAAAAAGTATACTCCGCTTCGTACTTCGCTATCGAAGCTTCGCAAGTGGTCCGGTCATCGATGCCCTTACTTTTCAGGGTGCAGGTGGCATTTGATCTGCAACGCTTTTCAACGAAATAACAGCCACTTCGTATGTTGTCACTACAACTTATGGACCTGAGGTTACGTCAAACCACGCATTGCTTGTGCACGTCTGTTGTGCCCGTATGTGACGCACTACGTTTTCGTCGCGAGGGCTGCAGATGGTGCGCTGTGGCCTCAGAAGCAAGTCACTCCGCTCGTTTCGTGGTAAATAGCTTTACATCTGCGACGCATTCCATGTAGTAGGTATAGTACTATGAGGCATAGTGCTGTAGCTATAGAGACAAAACTATAGCAGCAGCTATAGTTTCTGTTTGTCTAGAGACAAAGTTTCACATCGAATGCAGCATCGAACGTACTCTTTCTTCTATAAGTGACGCAGTATTTTCGATCGCGAATGCGAGACGTGGGAGAAGTCTTTTACAGTATGTCTTTGTATAGCCTTTCTATAGCCTTTTCAACGTCTTTCTACAGCCTGCAGTGCTTACCAGCTTTGTAGGAAGCGGAGACCCAGCATGGCAGCCTATACCGAAGCTCTTTGGACAACATCTTTCACTCTGTGGCGTCGTGGGCGTTGCAAGATGAGAACAAATAGCGACATTATTACCGAAAGCATTTCGAGGTCGTAAACTAATGCTAGTTCCCCTCGCGGAGTGTCAAACGCAATATATCTGGGGTAGAACTTATTGCAGGGTGAGTTGGCTGAGATCTTTTTGAGGCATATCACATAAAAGATAGAGGCACGAGTTGTATTAGTGATCCGTCTGCTTTTCTGTATGACAACGAGATGCAGCTGGTTAGAAACGTCACTGTATTCGCTCTACACAACACTGATGTGCGCGTGCTAATGTGTGGATTCTCCCTGCTCTGCTGTAAGAATAAAATCAGTTGAAGTTCAGTGCTCGACCTGTCGTTTCATACTTGCCCTCTTGAGTCTTTATTTTGCTTTTGGCGCAACAATGCTTTCGCAATATATGTATCGACCGTGCTGTTCTTAAATGTCGCTGCTGTCGTAGGTGGTGACGCCATGTGCGTATTTGGTGACATTGAGGGACATGTCGTCAGGCTACGCGCGTTAGGGGCATTGTGTCACACTCGGGAATCGCGATTTACAACAGCTTATACCGTATATCATACTGGCGCCATACAGGCCACGTTAATGCCGTTGAAGGTCTACGACCGCAAATTTCTTGACTAAATGTTAAGTTGCTGCTGCTCGCCGATATCACATGACACTGGACACCACGATGACAACAGCTGTAGTAAATGCTTCATATTTATTTGCCAGTCGTAATGTCACCAAAACAGTTGTCTAGCAGGGAAATAAAAATACCGCTGAAGCATCAAGAGGCACTCGAGCCGCCCATCGCCGGAAGCCCACCGCCGGCATGCAGCCCGCCATTCATGGCCGTGCTGACGTCACGAGGAGTGGTCTTGTATACAGTAATAGTTTCGATTGCTTCAGAAAAGCGTTGTGTGCGTGTGTGTGTGTGTGTGTGTCTGTGTGTGTGTGTGTGTGTGTGTGTGTGTGTGTGTATTTGTAACTTCTAATTTGAGAGAGTGCACAATGTTTTGAAGTTGTAAAGGCAAGGCGCAGAAGACCAGGACTCAAGAAGAAGAACACAAACTACAGGACCGGCACCGGTCCTGTCGTTTGTGTTCTTCGTCTTGAGTCTTGGTCTTCTGCGCCTTGCCTTTACTACTTTAAGCATGAACCAACTAGCCGAAGCAAGACTTTTACTTTCACAATGTCCACGACCGGATGTGTTCGCCCATCGCCGGAAGCCGCACCGTTTGCATGCGGCCCGCCATTCATGGCCGTGCTGACGTCACGAGCAGAGGTCTTGTATACAGTAACATTTACGATTACTTCAGAAAAGCGTTGTGTGTGTGCGTATGTGCAATTGTAACTTCTAATTTGAGAGAGTGCACAATGTCCACGAGCGGATGTGTTGTGAGAACGCATAACGCCACTCTAATTATGTAAAGAAATGGGGCAGTTAATGTAATGTTCTTGTGCTTGTTGGTATCGGTAGTGCTGAAGCGTGCATTAAAGTAGGATGTCGTTGAAGGGACACTAAAGAGAATCATAGCTTGATTCGCAAATGTAAACTTATGCAACACCATGGTATTGCATAAGTGTGAAACTGTGTATGGTTCACTCCTCGCGTGCGTACATAGACTCTTGACAAGCCAGGAATGACAGACAGGTTTGAAATTCGCGCGCGAGATTCTTGCGACGTCATCAGATTTCAACGGCGTCCGACGTAGCCATTGTTATTTCCTTCCTGCATGGGCGCAGCCGAGATCATGCTGGCTTTGGCGTGGCGGCGTTACACACTGCGCGGTGAAAAGTAGTTCCGATCGTAATCTCTGTGAATAGGTGCACGATTCCAGCTGCGTGACAGTTTGTGCGAGTGACATCGTTTGTAGAACACATCTTAACCAACCCCGTTGCTTATTTTCGCGCCAGATATCACGCCCTTTCCTTTTTTATTTGTTTGTTCTAGCGCTACAGTATGGACGTTTCACATAATACCAAAGACGCTGCGCTCACGCGAGGCAACATTGTGTCCCGGCATTCCCACCCCCTTCGTGCGGAGTGGACGTGTGTGGTATACAAGTGCGAGAGCAGGACGCGCGCAGAAAGTGTTCGTGCATAGTTTGCGCGCTACAGGTTTCATCGTGTTTGTTGTATACGGCGTTCTGACATACGTGCACATAGAGTGTTCGCCGAATAACGTGGCCCGATAAACGCAAGCTTCGTTCCCTGGGACTAAATTAGGCGTACATCATTGCGCTTGCTTGCGCCTGCAGGCGAATGCCTTGTTCCATCTACATTGAAAGGAAAGCCGCAATGGGGAGAGGCCTCGATTAGAGATGGAAATTCGCTGCCAAGTTTTACGCCGTTTCGGATTAGATCGGAGCACTACACGAGGAAAAACAAAGGTGAGTGACATGTTACGTTACTCTGATTAGTATTAGTGTAGCGCGATATCGAGCGCTGATCTAGAGCTGCCGTATCCCGAGCACTATAATGTCCGTCCAAGCGGTCGCTTTGACTTATCGCCGTCTCAGTTGCAGGTCATCTTATTGCCGGCTTAGAAATGTGACTGCTGTCGCCTACACAGCGTTAGGGCCGACTTGCGCTCGAGCCGCCCATCGCCGCAAGCCGCACCGCACGCGTGCGGTCGCGCGATAGATTGCACGTACCAAACACTTGTGCACGAATTTCGGTTTACAGTGTGTAAGGTATACACTTTGCACACAGTGTGAATGGTAATTTGTGCACAAGTGCTGGATACGTGCAATTTTTCGCGCGACCGCAAGCGTGCGGTGCGGCTTGCGGCGATGCATGGGCGGCTCGAGCGTAAGTCGGCCCTTAGGCGAGTGACGTATAGCTCATCACGGTGACGCCATACGTTGTTCGCGAGTGCGCAAAACGGATGCTACAGGAGTTCTGCGCTGTACGTGTATACCGTCAGCATAAATTGAAATGCCAACAGGAAATAACTCGCCAGGACGCCTGCTAGAAGTAATTACATGAAAGGGAGACTCGTAGTCGGTCTGTAAGGCGGAAACTGGACGAGTTGGGATTGAGGCATTCGTTGAATCAGCGCGGAAAACGACGGCGGCACAAAAAAAGTAAAGACGCGGGACGAGCGCTGTCTAGCAACTGAAGTTTACTGTGAAAGAAAGCAAAAAAAAAAATTAAAAAAATTCACGGACGGTTGCGATGCTCCCTAAAGCGACATTTGAGCGCAGTTCTATGTGTGTTTTCGTTTCGCGGCATAAAATCAGTCTCGAGCAGCACATTGCAAACGGAGCGAAGTGTGGTGCGACTGCCTGGCTAATCGGTAGATCGGGAGAGGCAGTGCGTGGCTGATGCGTGGGTGCGATTCACGGCAGTCACCGCAGACAGAGCTCCACTCATGCAGCGCTCTGTTTCCTTACATCGTATAGGTGGACTCGCTCGCCGCATGCCATCCGTGAACAGACGACGGCGCGCTACTCTGGCGGCACCTCGTAGCGGTCGTCGCCACAGAGCCCGTCTTGCGCGTCACTGCGCCTTTCTTCTCACGCTTTCGCCATACCCTCCTCCTCAGCTTTTCGCCCGATGGCTGTGCTGCATCCTCCTGCTCTGCTTTCTCTTCCTCCCGCTCTCCTTGCTGTCGCCGTCTTTCATGCACCGTTGCGCTCCGCGTTCGCTCTTTCATCCTTCGCTGCGCTCGTTCGCTCGGTTACGCCGAGGGTAGCCGACGCTAAACGCAGGAATGAGCTCCTAATGTCTGCGCTCTCAAAGGCGAATGCACCATCTGCGTGCGCATGTCATTCGGTCAGGTGGAATAGGTTACCAAGCATTTGCGTCTCAGCATCTAACGAAGAGACACATAGATGGTTCCAATTTACGCAATCATCGCGCATCTTCTGTATGCGTGTTTTCTTGATAAACATTAGTTGCTATACATCACTCATCCTGTGTCCTTCCTCTTTTATGTTGCCGTCATGTTCCGCGCTGATTCTAAGAGCCGCTCCTGTAGACGGCTTCTAAGCTTGGAGGTGCCCCGAGTGTACGTTTTGGAGTCCCTCACAATCCATCACAACGGAAGCCGAAAACCAACGTTGCCTCATTGTATAGCGCCGTATTATCGGCATTATGCAAGTCTCGTAAGGTTCCCTCCATTTCAGAGCCATATTCGACAACAAAATAATACGAGCACAACGTTTTGTGTTACAGGAGCAAAAAAAAATGCTTGCGCTATTATGAAAACCCTATTTATACACATAATTCAACAGTACGATATTTTTATTGCGTGTCCTCAGTTATACAGCGCCGCGCAGGAATAGGTGGTGCAACGGCTTCTTCGAAGGAACGAAATGTAACTACGAAGGTTGTGCTTTTGTGTTCTGAAGTCGCCAGAAGCGATTGCAGTAGCCGTAAACACGTCGCGGTCGCCATGCCTTCTGGAGAATAACTTCCGTTTTGAAATTCGTGGGTGTTTTGTCGTCTGCTATTCCTTTTAGAGATGGGAAGTCTGGATATCTGCCGCTCGCTGGTTCAACTCGAAGCCTTACTGCGTATCGTTTTCAGCCTACACCAAACGAGGAACTTAGTGCCCTTCCGCATTGAGTCTTATCAAAGCCGATGACGCAGCCGACTTCCCCTTCTATAAAACGTGGCACACCACAACGCTTTATGAAAGCTGCCATGAACGTTAAATTCGTTTTTGCAAAAGCTGCTGAGATAATCGCAGCGTGTATACAGCACAAATATCACTGAAGATTGCCTTTGCACAACGACAACAACGACGACGACGACGACAACAGAGAGATGAAAACCGATGAGCTGATTGTTCTAGTATTTCCGCTTGGGCAATCAGGACAAAACACTCGTGTCACGGGCTGACTCGGTGTAGATTTACTTGAATTGCAGTGACAGAACTGAGTGCTCTGATGTTTGCTGAGAAGCGTTTATTGTGCGCGGACTCACCTTGCCGCCTTCCTTAAGTTGAATCGGTCGAGACGAAGGTTAAGCTAGCCGCCGGTAGAGCAGTTTTATGAAACGCTGTGTTTGTGAGAGCAGAAAACGCCCCGCTGTGGAGCTTAGCCTCTGTGATCGGGCAGTGCGTCGCGTTGCCCGCGCGCATCCCCGATCTCCGAGGCCACAGGTGGATGTTGTTTACGAACAGAAGTTCGCTTTTTGAAAGTTGCGTACGTTCGTATCTGTGTTCCACGTGTGGATATGTATCCAAACTATTCGGCGCGTGTGCATGTATGTGTCAAGTGCTGTCTCACGCGAGGTCAATGCCGTCAAAGCAAGATGCGAGCTGCATACGGGATGTCACATAAACTGGAACAACCCTGATCGCTTGTGTCGTGTGTAAGAGGCCTTCTCGCGTGATGCGTAACTGGATGTTTACTTCGCTAAGTGTTCCTTTCGAGAATAAACTGCGGATTGCGGCCGAGTCGTTGCAGAACGACAGTGGCTACAACCTCAAACGTGCGCTGTCTGGTAGCAGCGCACTATATGTTTCATTTCCACTTTTTTATGTTTCACCTCCAGAAGCCCACACATCTTTTCTTTTTGTTTGGGAAAACAAAGCTGTTGCAACGTACAGCGTAACAATATTGCGCGTAAATTACAATCGGGAAAGAAATGTATACATAAGATGTATACATCTCAAAACGCCGTCGATAGCGAATCAGTTGTAGAGAAATGGGCGAAGCGTGTTTTTATTGTCGTCGTTATGTTATTAATTACGCCGAACATTATCTATTGGGAACCATTCTCTATGTATTGCGCATTGGCTTCAGTCCTTTTGAAGATAAACTCGGAGGAGATTACGTAATACGTAGGGCATATATTCAAGATATAGAGACGGTTCCAAAGGGTAATGTATAGAAGACGATAAAGTGCCCTTTCATGAGGGGCGTTTCGCAAGTTCACAAGAAAATCGAGGATGCGGCATGATCTGCTTGAATAAGAAAAAAAAAGAAAATGTATTTTTTTACTAGAAGAAGCACATAGAAGTGGTTCCATTCTCCACGTACATAGAGACGTTGCCTTGCGCATCTAAACAATGGACTTTCAACGATAACCGTGCTTTTTGGCATTCGTACATAATATACTAGTCGTTGATCAGACCCGACTTGAATGTTGTGTCCCTGAGTTGTCTTTAGGTCTGAGAAAGGTACGGTTAGATATTTTTGTGGCTTTTCTGGACATGTGACCAACTAAGTTGCAAGGTCGGTCACAGTAGCGCAACTGGGGCCAACTTACGCTCAATCCGCACAACCTTGCGCACGGCTCCCGCACGCGTGCGGTGTGCTGAAAACTGCACGTACCGCACACAGCTGCACAAACCTTGGTTTACACTATGTCCGCACGAGCAGTGTTATCCAAAATTTGTGCACCTCTGGGCCACAAGTGCACTTTTGCCGCACGTCCGCACGCGTGCGGAAGGCTTTGCGGAAGGCTGTGTGAATTGAGCGTAAGTTGGACCTAACGCCAGATTTACGCTCGAGCCGCCCATCGCCGCAAGCCGCACCGCACGCTTGCGGTCGCGCGAAAAATTGCACGTATCCAGCACTTGTGCACAAATTACCATTTACACTGTGTGCACAGTGTATACCTTACACGCTGTAAGCCGAAATTTGCGCACAAGTGCTTGATACGTGCAATCTTTCGCGCGACCGCACGCGTGCGGTGCGGCTTGCGGCGATGGGCGGCTCGAGCGTAAATCGGCCCTTAAGGCCGATTTACGCCGGCGCCGCCCCGCACGCCAGTGGTCGTGCGGAATATCGTGCGTGTCGAACACTTGCGCGGAAATTCCGGTTTACACTGTACGCACAGTGTAAACCGAAATTCGTGCTCAAGTGTTCGACATGAGCATTTTTTTTTGCACGACCGCACGCCGCGTCGCCCGCCTGCCGCATGCGTGGGAATGATACCAAAAAAACTGCGCATGTCGCTCACCGGTGCGCAAATTTCGGTTTACACTGGGTCCGCACATGCAGTGTGAAAAAAGAAGTGTGCACCAGCCAATGTGCGAAATGTGCAGTTTTATCATACGACCGCACGCGTGCGGCGTGCGCGGCTGAGCGTAAATCGGCCTTTAACCAGATCCATAAGAAACTTCACGATTAGAAATAAATATACTTTTAATAATAATATTTGGGGTTTTACGTGCCAAAACCACTTTCTGATTATGAGGCACGCCGTAGTGGAGGACTGCGGAAATTTTGACCACCTGTGGTTCTTTAACGTGCACCCAAATCTAAGCACACGGGTGTTTTCGCATTTCGCCCACATCGAAGTGCGGCCGCCGTGGCAGGGATTCGATCCCGCGACCTCGTGCTCAGCAGCCCAACACCATAGCCATTGAGCAACCACGGCGGGTTAAATATACTTTTGTTGACTGATTGATTTATCTCTCTGAAATCAACGCGAGGGCAACCAGGGACATCATGTGGAAGGTTCTGTATTAATTTTGACCACCTAGTTTTTTTCTCTGTTTTTTCGTCCTGCACCCATGCCTCACAGTATACACAAGCATTATTGCCTTCAGCGCAACGTACCCGGCCACCGTAACTAGGAATCGAGCCTGCGACCTCACGTTCGGCAGTCGAACGCCACGGGAATTTAA
This sequence comes from Dermacentor albipictus, assembly GCF_038994185.2. NCBI lineage: Eukaryota > Metazoa > Arthropoda > Arachnida > Ixodida > Ixodidae > Dermacentor > Dermacentor albipictus. The sequence goes on from NC_091826.1 coordinate 31,172,784, forward strand.
CCGCACGGCGCTGAGTAAAAAGCATGCGAGGATGCACGTATTCTACCATTCTCGTTTACCGCTATATGCGAACGTTGCAGGTAATTACATTGTAGCGTAACCATCTGCATACGGTATTACGATTGCCGTGTAACGTAACCACGTATAACTCAAGCAGATGGATACTCTTAGACCAGATGCTGTGGACTTTTGCCGAGCATATTACAGCTGCTACACGTGCCCTCAATAATTGGCTGTCACTCGGTGCAGGGAACGGAACCGCGCTATCTCGATCTCATTTTCAAGCAAGTTGAAATCATCTGCTGCTTTTAGTATATATATAATCCTATTCTTTATCGATTTCTTAATTTTCGCGTGGCATTGGAATGACTGGTGCATTTCCGACATCCCGTGAAAGAAAAACAATGTAGCAAATTAAGTTGTCCGTCATTACACCGAAATAAGTAGCGCTAATGGGAACCGCTGCCTGATTCAAGGAAAAAAAGAAATGTGATGCGCGCAGCGAGCCGCACGCGGCTTTAATTCTGCCCACGCAATTTACTGATTCCATACTGTTTCGCAATCCCCAATGTGAAAATCACGGAAGTTATCCCTTCTTCGTAGTTAGGAAGCAGCTAGCAATAAGTAAGTTATAAGGAGCAGGTGATGCACAGGGGATTGTCTTAACATAAAGATTAAAATAAATTTTTGAATCGGAAGTGTTAAAACGACGATATCGTTATGGGGTACGCCGTATACAGATGTGGACGAGACTCCGGATTAATTTTGACCGTACGGGTTCTTTAAGGTGCACTTAAATTTAAATACGCCGGCTTTTTTTTTTTTTGCTTTTCATAAGCATTGAAGTGCGGCCGCCGAGACCGTGATCGAACTCGCAACCTCGAGCTCAGCGCAACACCATTACCACACTGTAAAATAATTTACTCCCTAAAAAGTGAAAAAGGGTGTAAATGTGTCTATAACTAACACCCTTGCTGTGTTCGTTATATAGATAACACCCGAAGGGTGTGAGTTATAGACACATTTACACCATTTTTCACTTTTTAGGGTGTAAATTATTTTACAGTGCACGACACTATACCGCGCAGTTTCTCATAACGTTCATTTACTTGTTTTGGGACACTAAATTATGTACAGGGTAGTCGTCTCTTAATGAGAACACATTATTAGAGCTCAGTGCGACGTAACTTCATTTTTCAAAGTGGCTAGCGTGGCTTATAACGCGTACGCATGATGAAGAATTATTATTATGACTTCTTTTGCTTGAAAATTGAGCTGCTACCCCGTACGTCCTCAAGAGTCACCGTGACCGCTGGTAGGATTTTCGACGCCGTTGATGTGACGTAGAGGGTTTGTAATGTGGTAGCTATAGAAGTATCTCCCAGTTACATGCAAGGAATAGAGGTGTCTAGAAATCTGCTCAATCGTTACGTATTCGACATCGTTCCTGCTTCCAGTTTTCTGAGCAACGGCTGCGGCAGTTTGAAATGTGTTTCTTGCTCTATTGTGACATTTCATGCGTGCAGTACATGTTGTATCTTTCATTTTATGGTGTGTTTCCTTGGCCGCTATGATGTTTTGCGACTTGTGATAAATGTAACTCTCTCATGTGGGTGACAACACAGCAAAATAATGTACGCCCTTAAAAGTTCGAGAGGGTGTGAATGTGTCTATAACTCGCATCCATAGAGTGTCAGTTATATAAATCACACCATAAGGGTGCGAGTTATAGACACCTCTAGGTCCTTTTTTTCAGTTGTAAGGGTGTAAATTATTTTACGGTGAAGGGCCAGTCGGCGCCATCTGGGTGCCGACTTCACGTTTAGTCAAGTAAGTGGATCACGAGAACAATAGCGGCAAACTACGCATGTGACACGGTATTTATGCTAATTAAGTGCCGGTTGTATTCATCACTGATCCCACTATAAGCAGTAGTAGATCAATAACAAAGAACAGGCTCTGCAACTTCACGGCCTTTTGCTTTCCGTGCAAAGTGGATACCGGTGTCAACCGACTTCTTTTCATTTCTCCCGCCTGTCACATCGGCCATTTTTGTTGCTGCTTTACGTATGCGCATATTCCCTACGATATGTGCCCGTCTATTTTTAAGCAACGCATTCTGTGCCTATGGCGTGCGCTTAATTGTATGCAAAAACTAGCAATTGCGTGCGTAGAACATGCACGTGACATTTGACACCTCCAAGATCACTTACTCACGCGTGGTTCGACATTTCGCTTTGGCGGATGAATATAGAAACATACATATCCATAGGCCCATATTCACCTCCACGACAAATCCACAAGAACCATATTTGTCGACTCGCTTTCTTCGTATATCAGCACTGTTGGGCTGCTGAGCACGAGGTCGCGGGATCGAATCCCGGCCGCGGCGGCCGCATTTCGATGGGTACACCCGTGTACTTAGATTTGGGTGTACGTTAAAGAACCCCAGGTGGTCGAAATTTCCGGAGTACTTCACTACGGCGTGCCTCATTATCGGAAAGTGGTTTTGACACTTAAAACCACATAATTTAATTTAAATAATTAATATGTCAGCAACACCGGTGCTGACATATGGGGCAGAGATTTGGAGACTGACAAAGAATCCTGAGAACAAGTTAAGGAGCGCGCAAGGAGCGATATAATGAAGATTGCTAGGCATAACGTTAAGAGATAGAGAGAGAGAGAGCGGTTTGGATCATATGAGCAATCGGGTATAGACTATATTCTAATTGTCATCAATAGGAAAAAATGGAGCTGGGCAGGTAATGTAATGGGCCGGTTAGATAACCGTTGGACAATTAGGGTTACAGAATGGCTTCCATGGTAAGGGAAGCGCAGTCGAGCACGGCAGAAGACTACAGGTGGGGCGACGAAATTAGGGAATTCGCGGCCGCTAGTTGGAATCGGTTGGCGCAGGACAGCGGTAATTGGAGATCGCAGGGAGGAACCTTCGTCCTGCAGTGGACATAAAATGGACTGATGATGATGATGAGTATGATGATTTCTTAATTTCAATCCATCCCTCGTGTTGCCCCAATTGTCAATGTCAGTTAATTTGTCTAAATTTCTGCTATTCCAAATGCAATATATTTCTGTTGTTTGCATTTCTAGAATTTCAGTGCACGAACCTGGCTCAGGTTTGTACTTTTCGTGGTCTTCGTTTAAGCCTTTCTTTAGGGATGTGGAATATGGCGCTAATGACGTCAACACCTTCGCACGCGTTGACAGGAGGTCTCTACAGATTTATCCACAAAACGCATATTTCTGTTATTTGCATTTCTAGAATTTCAGTGCACGAACCTGGCTCAGCTTTGTACTTTTCACCCTCTTTTTTTAAGCCTTTCATTGCGGATATAGAATATGGCAGTAATGACGTCAACGCCTTCGCACGCGTTGGCAGGAGGTCTCTACAGATTTAGCCACGAAACGCTGCCGCTGTTTTGTGAACGGCTGACAAGAAAACTGCGGCCTTGCATACAAAATGGACACAGCTGACACAAGAAAAAAATGGAGTGACGTCAGACTAGCTCTGTAGCTGCGTCACCATGTGGCAATATTAGTGCGGCGGCTTACTTACTGCGTGACGCCCAATCATTCTTTCAGCTGCGGGCCATCTGGAGCATGGGAAGCCTGTGCGACGAAAGAACGACGCGTGCGTTTCATCGTGCATGGAGAATGAGCGTCATATTAAAGAACGTCACTTTGAAGAACGTCATCTTGAATTTCCGTACTCTCGCGGTAATAAATGTGACTGCCGGAATGGGGAGGTGGGGGGGGGGGGGTAATCTCGAGACCATCACAATTATAGCGAGCTGTTAGTTGCTCAACATCCGGATGACGCTTTCTCCCCCAGAAATTCAGCTGGCCCTAGTTGAGACGCTACGTGTCTACAAATGTTTCATATCACTGTGTACTATGCACTATCGTGTTATTCCGACCCGCCGTGGTGGCTTAGCGGCTACGGCGTTGTGCTACGAAGCGCGAGGTCGCTGGATCGAATCCCGGCCGCTGCGGCCGCATTTCGGTGTGGGCGAAATGCGAGCACGCGCGTGTATCCATCAATCACTTGTTTTAGTATCAGTGCATTGGGGGTGTGTTAAAAAAAAAGCCCGTGGTCAAGATTAACTCGGAGTCCCCCCACTACGACGTGCCTCATAATCAGATAGTGGTTTTGGCACGTAAACCCCCAGAATTTTTTTTATATTTGATGCCATTCCTTGTCTTGAATAGGGCCTATCCGGAACCAGTTGTTACATCATTCTGTTTACTGTGCTGGCATTGATATATAAATACACAAAGAATGTTACACAAATAAATGCACATAATACACAAAGAATGTTGGAAAAGACAAGGACGAACATTTGTGCAACTTGTTCACTTGTCCTCACTTTTCGCAGTCATTCGTATCGCCCATTCCCTCACCGCAACTGAAGAGCAGCAAATTAGACGCTCCGTCTGGTTGGTCTCCCTGCTTTTCCTGTCCTTGCCCACTCACTCTCTCACCTGCTCGTCCAGTGACCTTTTGATCGTTTTGTGCGCAACATATCAGTGAAGTAAACAAGATACTTCATACGCAATACATTCGCATGGTTGTGGATATACCTTCACGTGTTACGCGTCTCTAAATGTTTTGCAGAATCACGATATAAGTGCACTATCATGCTATTTCACATGCATTCAATTCGCAGTTACTGTAAGTGATAACTTGGCCATCATTGCGTTCCATTACATGGTCAAGCTGAACAATGTTGTATGGTCATTGTAAAAATTCACGACAATAGTGGCTGCAGGCGTGGAATCACTTGTTTAATGCAGTTGGTGTCTTGCTTAACGGGATGATATTTAAATACTGCACCATTTACCCTGCATGCATTGCAGTCAAGCATTCCGTTGCTTACGCAGCTCAAAATTGCAAGCAAGCGTACATTTTGGGAGTGAACCAATGTTATTACATTATCGATTTCTACTTGCCGGACAATAGACCGCCAATATTTAGAATTTCGGCCCACAGTGTGATTTTAGTGATCAGCCTGCTCAAATCCACTTTTTTTCTTCTAATGTCACACCTGGAACAACACCTACTCGTTTGCTCGGTTGCTCAGTGGCTATGGTGTTGGGCTGCTGAGCACGAGGTCGCGGGATCGAATCCCGGCCACGGCGGCCGCATTTCGATGGGGGCGAAATGCGAAAACACCCGTGTGCTTAGATTTAGGTGCACGTTAAAGAACCCCAGGTGGTCAAAATTTCCGGAGTCCTCCACTACGGCGTGCCTCATAATCAGAAAGTGGTTTTGGCACGTAAAACTCCAAATATTATTATTATTATTCGTTTGTGGTCACCTATCTATGTAGGTCTTTGTTATACTATATCTCAATGTTACGCAAAAGCCATCAAATAACTCGTAGTTATGTTAAGTGGTTGCCTCGATCCCCGTCGCAGTATCGTGGAAGAGTACCGTGATTCTGTTGAAGTCACGTGGTGTGCCATTGGTAAGTGTCGCGTTAAGATGCGAGTACTCGTCAGCTTAACGTCACGTTAGGCAGCGCACATCCCAGAGGAAGCAATAGCGATACTGTGAAGCAAGCGCTCGTTGTTTTCATCGAGACAATATCATCCTCGCCGAGAAGAGCTCATGTGTAGGGGTATCATGGTCTATCAAAACTCTGTAGAATTTTTCATACATTGTACAACTAGAGAACAGTCCAGTGATTCGACGTTTCAACGACCTTTGCTATGGGGCAAAGGGCGCGGCTTCATTTAGTTCGAATAGCAGTCGTTGCGGGCGTATAATTTCCAGATCAAAAGTTGGATTTCGCAGTCTACAGATAATTTACAGATCTGAGTAGACTACTTTGCAATGTTGTAAATTTCGCTGTCTTAAATATAGAAACTTTACATGCTCTATGCAGACATAAGGTTGTTGTGAAGTGCGCGCACTTTGGTCAAAATGAGCTGCGCAGTCGTCCAGACGAGTTGTTAAACTGTACAAATAACATTTCACGAAATTTGGCTCGTTGACAGATGTGAGTGAGTGAGTGAGTGAGTGAGTGAGTGAGTGAGTGAGTGAGTGAGTGAGTGAGTGAGTGAGTGAGTGAGTGAGTGAGTGAGTGAGTGAGTGAGTGAGTGAGTGAGTGAGTGAGTGAGTGAGTGAGTGAGTGAGTGAGTGAGTGAGTGAGTGAGTGAGTGAGTGAGTGAGTGAGTGAGTGAGTGAGTGAGTGAGTGAGTGAAAGAACTTTATTCGCTCCAGAGAAGGCGCAGGGGAGACCCCGCGCCACCCGGCTAGTTCCACGTAGGGTCCGCCAGGCCGAGCTTGACGGTCAGATCGCGGGCACTCTGGACGACCAGGGCTTGGTCGTTGAGGTCGCGGCTTGCCAAGAGCGCAGCTCACTTATCCTGGCTGAAGGAGGAGCCGATGGCTTCACACTCCCACAACACATGATCCAATGTTGCCCTTAGTCCATAGGCAGGGCAGTCCGCACTGGGATACATTTCAGGGTATATTGCATGGAGAACCGCAATGTTAAGATACGCACGGGCTTGTAAAAGTCGAAGGGTCAGTGCATCATATTTTCATCTTGTGCCATCGTTTCGTAAGTTCCTGGCACATTGTTCTATCTCTTTTCACACGTTCCTCTGCTTCTTGAGTAATTTTATTTATGTTTTATATATTATTAGGACACTGTTTTTTCTACCTAAGTCGTTGTTTCTCAGTCTTGTCAACCGTCGTTGCCTTCCTGCTCATATATCTGTTGGATTTTCCAGTTACGTAATGGAATAATCCCGAGCTTTTTTTATTTAAGGTCTAGAGTCGAGCTCGTTCTTTTCTTGCCAATGTAACTCTCGTGGTTCCTCATTACGTAGCTGAATCATGTCGTTGCTTTCCCCAGGACAGCGGCTGCAGGCCGCTTTTCTGGTGTAAATCATTCAGAGTTCACCTTCTTCCTGGTCCTTGTCCCCATGAGACTCAGCAGCCTTATTTGAGACACTTTATTAGATCGCAAAATCTTTCAATATAGCACATCAATAGCACCAGCAACACAAACAAACAATCAAGCAAACAAGCCAAAGCAAACCAAGTGGCAGGTGATAGAATGTGGTGTATCCTTTGCAGAGGTCGCAAAGCACGCTCCTGAGCTCGAGAGAGAGAGAATGAAGAGGAAAGGCAGGGAGGTTAACCAGATATGAGTCTCCGGTTTGCTACCCTACACTGGGGATGGGGGATAGGGGTTAGAAAGATGACAGAGAGAGAAGAAAAAAAAAAAACGAACGCGCACACATGGAGACATACACACAAAAGGCGTTCCAGTTAAAGTCGTTCACAAAGGCCGGTAGATCGCAAGAAGCGCAAAAGCGCTTGCACGGCCTTCTTCTGTGACGGTAGGTCCTTTCGATGTTGCAGAATTCTTTTTTCAGATAGCGGTTGGTCGTCCAATTGGTCTAGTTCCTGGCTGAGGCATGCCCTCTGTGGACTGTACTCCGGGCAGGTGCACAAAATATGGCCAATTGATTCTTCATGGCCGCAGTGGTCACAGGTTGGGGTGTCGGTCATCCCTATGCGGAAGGCATAGGCTTTAGTAAAGGCAACGCCCAACCAAAGTCGATATAAAAGCGTGGCGTCTCTACGGCGAAGCTGTGATGGCGCTCGAAGACTTAATGTTGGATCAAGTGAGTGCAGTCGCGGATTTCTTAAATGTGGCTCATTCCATTGCGACGCGGTGCACTGCCGAGCAAGTAGGTGGAGCTTCCGTGCAGCGTCAGTTCTAGAAAGAGGAATGGGGACGTGGCGCTCCTCAGTATGGGCTGAGCGGGCAGCGTGATCCGCCCGTTCATTGCCGACAATCCCGCAGTGACTTGGAAGCCACTGAAAGGTTATGTCGTGGCCTGCATCACTGATATGGTGTAATGTCTCTGTAATATGGAATATTAGTTGTTCATGTGGTCCGCGTCGTAGAGGTGACAGTAGAGACTGCAGTGCCGCCTTCGAGTCACAGAATATAGTCCATTTGTGTGGCGGTTCATCACCAATGTGATGAAGAGCAGTAAATAGCGCTGCGAGCTCTGCTGCTGTCGATGTTGTCGCGTGGGTCGTCTTAAATTTGATTGTTGTAGCTTGCGCTGGTATGACGATTGCCGCCGCGGAGCTGCTTGGAAGGACAGATCCATCAGTGTAAATATGCGTAGAGTCACGGTAGTTCTCGTACAAATATAGTAGCGTGAGCTGTCTAAGGGCTGGTGATGACAGATCAGCTTTTTTCGAGATACCAGGTATTGCGAGGTTGATTTTCGGCTGAGCGAGGCACCATGGAGGGATCGAAGGTCTCGCAGCCGGAGTGAAACAAGCTGGCAATGATTCATCATATGCAGTTATCGTTTGGCTGAAAGATGTGTGTGGCCTGTCCGCTGGTAGAGAGGCTAAATGGTGACGAGGAGTCCTGGCTAGATGCCTTATATGGGTCCTGAGTACTTCAATGTCAATGTGGGTCTTGACAAGGTGGTCTCTAGCGATTGCTATCGTAGCCACTGTTGAAGCACTCTGAGGCAGGCCTAGACAGATCCGGAGCACTTGACCCTGAAGACTTTGTATAGTGCGTAGATTCGTTTTGCCTGTGTTGATTATTGCTGGCAAGCTGTATCGCAGAAATCCCAGAAAAAGCACCCTGTACAGTTGTAACATGGCACTAGGCGACATTCCCCAGGTCTTGCCAGCGAAAAATTTGAACAGGTGGCATATGCCTGTCAACCGTTTTTTCACGTAAGATATGTGTGGGCTCCATGACAAGTCCCTGTCGATTATGACACCTAGGAACTTGTACGATCGGACCCGTCGTATTACTTGGCCATTTATCGTAACACTGTAGTTTGCCATGGGTTTGCGCGTAAATGGCACTAGTGCGCATTTCTCGGAGGAAATTTCCAGGCCTCGATTACGGAGGTAGACAGCAGTTTGTGTCGCGGCTTTCTGAATTCTCGCTCGCAGCTGTAGGCGTGTTACTGCAGATGTCCATATGCAGATGTCATCCGCGTACATTGATAGCCTGACTGTGGTTGGCACGTGCTCAAGGAGAGCAATTAGTGTTAGATTAAATAACACGGGGCTAAGTACACCGCCCTGGGGGACGCCGCGGTAGCTATAATGTAGTGAAGTATGGCCTTCCTCGGTGCTTACAAAGAAGGATCGCATGGATAGATAGCTCCGTATCCATTGAAACATGCGACCACCCACTCCTACCTCTGCGAGAGCAGAGAGGATGGCTTCATGCGTAACGTTGTCATACGCCCCTTTAACGTCGAGGAATAAGGATGCGCAGAGACGCTTACGGCGTTTCTCATGTTGAATGTAGGTGACCAGGTCGACGACGTTATCGATCGATGATCGACCACGTCGGAAGCCCGCCATGGCATCTGGGTAGGTGTTGTGGTACTCCAAGTACCACTCCAGGCGTCCTAGGATCATCCTCTCCATTACTTTGCCCACACAGCTCGCCAAAGCGATCGGGCGATATGAGGAGAGCTCCAACGGCGACTTGCCAGGCTTCAGCAGTGGAACAAGGCGACTTGTCTTCCAGGTTGTTGGTAGCGTGCCATTTCTCCAAGATTCATTGTACACCTCAAGAAGAACCCCTCTCGCTCGCTCCCCCAGGTGACACAAAGCTCGGTAGGAAATTCCGTCAGGTCCTGGCGCTGATGTGCGGCTACACAAAGCTAATGCTGCCTTAAGTTCGTGGATCGAGAATGGTAGATCCAACCGGTGATCACGTGGTGGCGGACAGCTGCTCGAAGGCGATGGAATGTTGGTAGCTGTGAGTTGGCCGGATAATCTGGCGCAGAAATCCTCTGCCACGTCAATCTCCGATCTCTTTTGAGAGAGGGCAAGTGCCTTGAATGGGAATCGCTGTACGGGAAGTGTCCGCAGTCCGCGCACCGTTCTCCATAGTTGCGATAAAGGCTTGCGTGGATCTAGCGACTCACAGAAGGCAGCCCAACGTTGCGATTCGAGCTTGTCTAACCGGCGCTGTATCTTCTTTTGCGTGCGCCTGGCAGTCCGTAGATCGTCCATTGTTTTCGTACGTCGGTATCTTCGTTCGGCACGTCGTCGGATTGCTCGAAGTCGTTCTAGTTCCACATCATAATCATTAAGTTTCGAGGAGCATGTTAGAGTACGCATAGTGTCTTGCACCACGCTCTTGATTGCCTCTTCCAGGTCGAAAGATGGATTGGCGTCGCAGTGTTCTTCTATAATAGACTGAAATTTAGGCCAGTCCACTCTTTGGATCGTATCCCGTATTTTGGAAGCGGTCAATCCTCTGATCTTGATGTATGTGGGGATATGGTCGCTTCCGTGCGTCTCTATGTCCGCAAACCACCCTGCACGCCTGACTAGGCTTCGTGAGACGAAAGCCAAGTCAAGACAGCTGCTGTACGTGGAGCCACGTAAGAACGTAGGACTTCCATCATTCAGCAGCCAAAGTTCATTACTGGAGGCGAAAGATACCAGAGCTCTGCCTCTTGCGTTGATGATCGGACTTCCCCAGAGTGTATGATGGGCGTTGAAATCTCCAGTGATGACCCAGGGATTGGAAGTTGAGGAAAGGATGTCTCGTAGTCTTCTGTAATCAAATCGACTTGACGGAGATAGGTAGGCGCCCACAAAAGTGAAGGCCAGATTCTTTTTCCTTACGTTGAGGCATATATATTGATTACTGTCATTAGGTGGTACAGGCTGATGAGTGTAGGTGAGGTCACGGCGAATGAACACCAAAACCTTACTGTTTTCATAAACAGCTGACGACATAAATGATTCATATCCAGAAAGCCTGATTTTGTTCGATAAGTTCGGCTCGCAAATGACGATAATGGGAAACATATTGGCGAACACGAAGCGACGGAAATCCGAAAGGCGCGCTCTGAGTCCGCGGGCATTCCACTGAAAAATAGCTGCTTGTCGGACCTCTTCCCTAAAAGACCGTGGCTGTGGAGCCATGATCTACTCAAGGGTTGCAAGCACCGGACTCAGAGCGTCCAGTACTTGAAGCGCACTTCTGGCAGACGGTGTGTGCATGTTGCTTAGCAGCACGCGAATGGCATTCATTAAAGGCCTAATAAGTGCTATCACTTGCTCATCTGTTTTCCGCGACTCCTCTGATACAGCACCTTGCTGTACTGGGGGCGGCTTCTTCTGCGGCTCTTCTGGCGGTCGTGTACGTGGAAGTGGCGGCCATTCCTTTGTGGAGAGAGATCTGGCAGTTTGCTCCCTTCCAACATTGGTGATCGGAGTGCTGGAAACGTCCGCTGATGATGATGCTTGACGAGGGGACTTTTCCTGAAAGCTTGATGTTTTTCGCCGTGAAGACCGTTGTCGGTGACGTCGTCTTCGCCGTACTTTCACAGCGGCCTCTTTGTGGGTAGAGTTGTCTCTCACCATTTGCTTAAGAATGGTGAACTCTTTCTTGATCTGGGGACAGTCTTTGGAAGAGGCGCAGTGATCACCTTGACAGTTCGGACACTTGAACGTGGTTGCGTTGCAGTTGTCTTCTGAGTGGGGTTCGGCACATCGAGGGCACACGGCCGAATTTCTGCAAACACCCTTCACATGTCCAATCTTCTGACAATTGAAGCATTGCATTGGTCTTGGAATAAATGGTCGAACCTGGTGGCGAAAGTGGCCGACCTTCACGTAGGGTGGAAGGCAGTCGCCTTTGAAGGTTATCTTCACACAACGTGTGTTGCCGAGGCGACCAACATGCACAATCACGTTGTGTTCGCTTGCTGGTTTTATGAGAATTGGGAGGTCCGCATTAGATATTTCATTGTCAATGTCATAGATGACTCCAGTTATTGTGGCACCATTCGTTGGCACGATGGATCGGACCTTGATGTTTCCCAGCTGCGCGACATGTTGTAGTATGGTCAGTGCACTCGGGTTCATCACATCGATTGCCAGGATGTTTCGTCTAGTATTTATCCTAACATCCTTGATCTCATTTGGCACGGTGTTCTCTAGATACACGGAGAGTGCTTGCCTGTTGAGGACGCGCAGGTTGTCGGTAGCGTTCTGTGGCACAAACAGGATGGAGTGAGGCCATCGCTGAAGAGCTGTTTTCACAGTGTTCGAGCTGGACGCCGAAGATGAGTTGATAATTCTTCGTTTGGCCTTGCGGTACTGGACAAGTCGAAAGCTGTCCTCCGAGGACTCGTCACCTGAAGCGCAGTACAGCTCCGTGTCCTCGCTACCACTCGACGTACTTCCTCGCTTCCTCGAACCGATGTCCGCGGGTGAACGGGAACCGGGAGGATCCTCGGGGTGTTGTACATCCATCACCGCGATGGAGGGGGCGGTAGACCCCACAGGTGCAGTAAGAAGTCCAGAAAAACACAGAGACGGGCGAGATGTGTTCCGCAAGAGAAGCACTTCGTCTTCCTCTCTCCTGAGCTCGAAATTGCTATGCATTTCTATGAGCTTCAATCGAAGTACTCCTGTTCCGAATTCTACACAGCCGCGTCAAAATCACATGCTGGCGTATCTTACGTTGCTTGGCCCCTCTTTTTCTGAATCTCACGTACTGAACCCCCTAACAAGTATCTTCAATGCAGAAGCCTATGCAGTACTGTCCGCGATAAAACATATCAATAAATTAAAACTTGACAGAGCAATCATATTCACGGATTTGTTAAGTCTTCTAAAAGCGTTAATGTCTTTACAGCAGCATAGAAATAGTGTTTTATTGAACTTTACTCACTCCTATGCAACATTTATTTATTATATAGACGTATAGTAATATGCTGGGTTCCTAGCCATAGAGAAATTGAGGGTAATGTGCTTGCCGACGAAATCGCCAAATCAATAGAATCACGCGGTATTCATTCCTTCCGTTGTTCCCGCCACAAAAATGTCACTTTTTTTACGAAGTAAACTGAGAAGCCACTGGCAACGCTTGTGGGATGCTTAAACGAGCAACAAGTTTCACGTGATTAAGCCGAAGTTAGGTTTCTGGCCCCCAACTACGAAACCCGAAGAACAAATGTCCTATTCACTAGAATTCCCTTTACAGTCACGTCACATTAGCTTCACAGAACTCACCAGTCCACTGCGAACTCATTAACACTAGCATGGCGCTCTTTGGCCATACCTGGCCGTTGCGCCAATAAACCGCACACTTTCACTGCAAGCAGTTTTACCTGCTTGCTTTAAGAAATCCTTGCTTCCTTGCGTGAAGCAAAGCTTACTTGATTCGCATTGCTTTGCTTTGCTTTCTTGCTTGCTTTTCATTGCGTTGCTTTCAGCAAGCAAGCAAAACAAAAACAAGTGGTTTTGCTAGCTTTGGGAGGGGTTGCTTGCTTTGTTTCAGATAAGCAGAGCAATGCTGAGCAAAGAAAAACAAGACAAAACAAGCTCGGATGCTTCTTTGGAAGAAGTGGACAAAGACAGCACATTCAAGGCACTGTTATGGCTAGAGCGTACTTCATGTACAAGAAAAAAACATTGACTACCACAGACTGTCAGCACCATCTTGCAAATCTTGCAATACCTAAGATGACTGTAGGAAGAAATGTGTGTGGTCATCGGGTGCATGTATTCAAAGGCGCATATCTTGATGACCAGTGAATCATGCCCGAAAACTAACTCAGCTGTCTTCATGGGCATGTTCTTGCCGATAATCGTGTCTGAACAAGACATGGTTCTTCGTCGTGGCTATAGTACAGCTGGAGATTGCACAGACCTGGCTGCGTTGTCACAATGTTAAAGAACTACGTACATTGAAGCTCGTGAAAATTAATGTATCCGGTATATTCATTGTCTCCTGGGTGCAAGCTCGTGGTCAGAACCACAACAATGACCTTGCGGACTGTAATGCTCACTATTTCTTGCCACCTGTAACTCATCCTCTTTTCCGCTGACTCCCACTATGTCCTCTTTGTTTGAAAATCTATCCTCTAGTGGGACACACGTGCCAGCATCGTCCCCAATCTGACGCACTGACAAACTGACGCGAGCGTTGTATAGCTGTTTAGCGTTGAATGAAGTTCGTTATTGGGACTGGTTGACGCAGTGTAGTTTTAGCAACAACAGTGCAAACTAACGGGGCAATAAGAATCGACAGCGCGGACAACGGAAAGGGTGCGAAGTTGGGCTACTTGATTTAGCAACATTCTGAAAGTTAGTGCTACAGCTACAGGATTACAGCAAGACGAAACAATAGTTGGCGCTGAGGACGAAGCAACACAACGTCACGTGTTGATCTGTCTTCTCTGGTTACTTAGCTAGCGCTTCTTTCCTTCAACACTTGAGTTGTTCCGAGGATGGGAGGATATTTTGGTAGGTGGCGGGGGAAGGGGAGCTAGGGGCAGTGAGGTAAAGGTTTTGGAGCAGATAAGGGTATGTCATAACTTATATTACAAAGTTACAAGCCCACAAGCCTTCTTTCTAACTCCTGCTCGCAATCATTGCAATCATTCCGCACTTGATACGGTATATATATATCGTGTCGTACAGGGTCATCAGTCGCTGGCGGGTCCGGCGTCTTGCCCTATATATAGCGCGTCCGAGTAACGCCACGCAGAGAGGGAAGCCACGTACACGTGTACACAGTACGCTCGGCAAAGCATTGCGGCAACTCTGCGACGGGCCGCGGCTGGCGTCGTTGTGACGCAACGGTCCGGAGCGCCAGGCAGTGATTGTCTGCGAGACTCCGGCGCGCGCCGGGTTCCCGAACAATGCGCCTGACGTACGGCAACTGTTTCGTTTCAGCTGCGGCCCCATCTGAAGCGCGGCGGCGGCGTCCAGTCGCGGAAGGACGCTGCAGCGAGCGCGTACATACGTCAGCCGCGCGCATTGAAAGGACAAATGTGTACAGAGGAAGCGTGACCCAGATTAACGGATTACGAAAGACTGCTTGCATCTTCTTTAAAAAAAGAAAAGAACAGAAATAATAAGACTGCCACGTTGGAAGGACTTGAGTGAAGACAATACTGTCACGTGGTAGTGACGTTAAAGAACACAGTAACAGTACTGTTGAAAGACAAACTAGCTTTTATTGGGCGAACCTGTGCCCACAAAACAGGGTACACTTAAAGCACAACGATAGCGGCGAACACAGTCGGCGATCGTCGAAAATCTCATCTGCGGGTCAAGCGCGTCGGCTTTTATACAGCAGTCGTCGAACGTTCCAGTCTAATCGTTCGGACCCGCGAGCCTTCCACAAAGTTCTACACCATTCGCGTCACGCGATGAAATCAGATAATACAAGGTTCGGCGACAACAGACAGCGGATAGACGCATCGATAACTTTCCAGAAACTTCGGATACATGCAGGCGCGTCCCGCGCTGTGCGATAACATTTGTTAGGCGACAAAACTTGTCGCCCGATAAAGACAAGTACACGTGTCAATACGAACTCGCGCAGTAACAAAACTGCACGTGCAGTAGCGCGCGAGCAAAAGTTTGAGGTCCACAAGTGCCGCGAAAAGTGTCGCGATCTTTTCTTTTTTTCTTCGCGGCTTATAGGTATAAATGCGGAGTCCGAGTAGGAAAGCTTACGTGCGCCTATTAGACCGGTATAACACGCGAAGACGCTGTCCGGTCGCATGGCAGTGCCAGAAAAAGAAAAATTCCTGGTTATACCGTAGTCTCTAGACATTTGCTTCTGGATTCGCTAGACATTTGCTAGAATGCTAGACATCTGATGCCATCATAATACGTTTCTCCAACTAGCCCAACGTAAAGCAATTATAAGGGCGTTATTTCGTTCGTAAGGTCGGGTGTGCAATCGCAAGCGTTGAGCACGGCTTAAAGTTTGCCAAAGATTTTTGCCGACGTGGGGGCTCACGGGAAACGTGGCATTGTGCTTGAGGTCGCGGTTTCATATTGTTATGAAGGTGTTCTTGTGGAGGTGGAATGCAAAAATGTTCCTGTTGTTACAACACAAGGGAACATTGAATAGCTTCAGACGGTAAAAATTATTACCGACCCCTTCACTATGGCATATATAGTAGTTCCCGCGTTACCCTAGTAAGAAATCAATCAGTCATCCAGTCAACGCTCAGTTCTGCAACAATATTGGTTAGAAACTTGTTTTCCGGTTGCGCACAAATATTTTTCGCGCGAGGAGACTTCACGACGGCGCCTTAAAATGTGATTGTATGATCACTGGTCACAGAATAAGAAAGATCTCAGTCGATCACGTTCGAGAAAAACATCACTTTTGTGCCGCGTACTATCGAGCGTGACTCTGCGCAGCATCGGAGGGGTTTTTGTCGGACCATCAACCGAGTCATCGTCGTTGTTATCGATGCTGTTACGGTCATCGTTGTAAATATTTTTGTTGTTCTAGTTATCGGTCTCGGTGGTCATAGTGATCGTTGTCGCTATCGTTATTTCTCTGCAGAACATGATAAGGAGAGCATACTTGTGCGTGAATACGCGGCCAGCTCTTTATGATGCATACTACTACAATTCATTCATATACGCAAAATAATTTGTGTAGTAAAACTGTACTTCGCTGCAGTGAGTGACAAAGTGGACAAAGCGACTAAAGCGACGCAGCATCATTGCAATATCTAAAGCAAGAGTGGGAACAAAACACTGATACAATGTGTAGCAACGCTACACACAAAGATGAACAACACAAATAAAAGCAAATGGCAGTTTCTTCCGACAGCCGCAGCATCGACTGCGACAGCAAATTATTAGACAGCTATACGAAGTAAGGATAGTAGCTTTATCGGCAGTATAAACTCGTAAACGCTCGCTTACTATGTTAACTAGCATGGTATAACGCGCGCACAGGCAAACAGAACCCCATTTCACTCTATCAGCCGCGCTTCTGTCTTCTTACTTACCTGACGACGAATGACTACATTGCATTGTAAATGAATCAAAGCCTCAACCTAGCAAACGTCAAGAACTGTTCCTGTGCGTGAACGAAAAGATAACTTGGTACAAGCGGCGTCATTAACGTTGAAAATACGACGCGAAGTTCAAGAAAGGGAATGATGGCGTTATTCTCCTCTTCTTCCAATCCGCCCTGATCCATTAAAGTATTGAAGTATTGAATATAGGTGGTTGAAAGAAAACGTTACTAGACTTATTCATTGCGTATTAATCTTTACTGTCCCTGTAAGGGATTCAAGTTATTGCTATTATCTGGTATTAAGTGAAAGAAAATTCGAAATTCACTTCAAAAGTCCGCTAATTAGAGGAAAGCTTGCTGCTTTGACCTGTCGAGCGCCAGTCCTGGCACCGATAATCTTACTTCACCTACGTATAACTCATGAAAGAAGAACCGCATGATCTTGCTTAGTATAGAAACTATCACTGCCCACATGATTGATGAAAACCGTCCGATGATGTATGTGCAGTATTCATTTTCGAAATGGTGGCTCGGCGCTTACCTTGTTCGCCAACTGTTCATCAATTGAGAAGTCCTCGCATTACTGTGACCATGTTGTCTTGCTTAGACACCGATATTATTCACCTCACAATGCCCAAACACCATTCGACATGTAGGGTAGTTACAATAACTTATTAATCTTTATTTCTGGCCATAAAGGGCACATTCGTACAAAAGATAAACAAGAAAAGCCAAGCAGTAAAATGTTGCGTCAGTAACATCTACAAAAATTCTCGGTGAGACTTTAAAAAACACTTGCTTTGAAACTTCTGCAGCGTTCAATTAATTAATTTAATTAGTGTATTATTTTGAAGAAATAGTAATTGGTTTTCCGAATTATCAAGAATTGAATCCTCGTTTCAGAGTACCAAAACGCTGCTTCAGGGTGGTTGCTTGGGCTAGTTGGTAATTCATGATCAAAAATAACGTACAGCGCAAAGGACAAGGACAGGGATAGACGACATACACAGCGCTGACGGCAAACTTCGGCCCAAGGGCTAACACATGTTGCACCTTTTCTGGAAGCGTCACATCTCCAATACGGTGCACATTGTTCCTCGGCAGGGGTTTCTTCTTTGGAGTAATGGCACGTAGTTGTAGAAGCACATGTTGTCAGAGATATTCAGCAGTTCTGTCGACGATAGCAGACAACTCACGCCACTCAGCCACTAGCTGCTTCAGGCTTTGCGTTAAGTTTCCCGCGCTCAATTGAGAACTTCGAAGCATCAAACTCGGGGTAGAAGAATGACGCATTGGATTAGAATAGTTAAAATGCAGTTAATTATTTCGGTTAGCAGGACACTAAGGTCACTGTTCTGGCACGTTGGTAAGGCATGGACGCAGCTTTTCATTACCTTTCTGCTTATGACTTGAATGCAGCAAAAATCTGCATTCAGGTAACAGGGCCAGCCTACGTAACGGGGCACTACTAACCGCAAGGATGCTCCCACATGAGATGATCTAACAAAATGCGCTTGAGTCTGAAATTACAACATAATTGTGTTTAGCAACAAGTTTCGATGCATTCGAATACATTAAAGTTAGAAAAAGAAATGACATGAACGAACAAGGATCATGAGAGAAATCACGATGCTTGGGACGTCGGGCAAATGCTGTGGAAAAAAAAAACCAGTAAAAAAACACAAAGGACAAGAGGAGAGGTTCACACCACAGCGACTGCAACTTCCAGTCGTTGTGGTGTGAACCTCTCCTCTTGTCCTTTGTGCTTTTTGATTGTTTTTGTTTTCCTTCAAGTATGTACCAACTGGCCCAGACTTCAGCCCTACGTGCTGTGGTCCTCGTCTCTTTCCGTCACGCTTGTTAAATATATTGTCTGCCGTGTACTTTTTTTTGGCTGTCGGTTTGTTTGTCTTCGCGCTACGATTTCTCCTGATCCAGCACCCGATGCGCTAACTATAGTGACGTGGCCACTTCAATCGCCGCCACGTCTCGGTCCAATCACCCACGCATCTTAAGCGTGCCTATAAGACGCCTACGCAGCGATTTTGCGAAGACTCTTCAGTGGCAGCCTCCTTTAGGCCACGTCGGTCCCCATTGTTGAAGCTGCTTTATTTTCTTTTGCTTTTCTTCAACTTCGACGCAAGTGTATTTTATTCCTCCCCTGCGTGGGTCGACGGACATAAGGCACCAGCTTCAAAGCAGCAGGTGGTCAAACACACTTTTTTTTTTTCGGTGCTGGTTTTTCCGCCTGTTTCGTATAACTCCCTGTCAACGACTTGAGACTATACGTAGATTGTACCGCCGACTTCCATTGTGTATTCAACAGAACACAAAGCCTCGCACTGAACCTTTTTCCGCGGCTACGCAAAAATACTGTCAGCAAAGTTATCGTCCTTCTTTTTCTCATCGTTATCGATAGCCCTAGGAGCACCTGCGTTTTACTTATTCGAGGAAATCAAGCCTCAGTAGGGCTGTAGTTATAGCTGTTTTCCGTCAGCATTGCAAAAGGAAGCGTCCTTGAGGATGTTCTGTGCCGGCAAAACGGTGACGTCGAATAGAAAAAAAAAGAAGGGTGGTACGCAATCTTATTCGATTCAGTGTTGAATCCTTGTTTGGCCTCTGTAGTTATAGTATAGTCGTCTTAACGGAGGCTTCTCGTGACTTTTCGTTTCTTAAGCCCATGGCTTTCCGACTGCGGAAGTGCGATGACGTAAGCGGAAGAAGAGAATGATGCAATAGTCTTAGTCACTGTTCCGCCCTGAGTTGGGACATTACGCGCGCAGTGGCTGCTGCGTGTACGAACGCCTTTGAAAAACTTTTTCTTTGTGTGTGTGTGTCGGTTGCTGCCTAAAGGTTGGTCCATCTTTCTTTTAGTCTGCGCAGATTTGGTGGACCATCTTCTGTTTCCACGGAGACAACAGTTGTCTGGCTTTGTATGATTATGTCTTCCTCATTTTCAGCAGGAAAAAAAAGCTCGCGTAACGACAATCCCACTTACTCTACGTGGCGGGCGTTTACCTGCATCGTGGGTTTACGCTATGCATCCGTACGGGTCCTTCCTTCCCCGCAGTTGACTGAAGTTTCAGATTCTGCCGCATTTCTGCGCGTTACTGACACCAGTTATGATTTTGTTTATGCATTAGATTTGCGCGCAAGAATGTTCCTTGCAGGAAAATAGCTCCACTTGCGATTTTGTTCCCACGTTTTGCGCACGGGTGAATTTGGTTGTAGTTGGCGTCGTACTTCTCTGAACGCACTATGCTGTCTCCTGTGTCAGCTAGTGCGCCAGTCGTTAGGAAATTCGGCTCCACTTGAGATTTGTGAGCAGTTGTGCACGTAATTATAACTCCGGCTCGCAGTTCGGTTCTATTTCTGCGCAGTATAGGCTCCACTCTGCGTACTTCGTGCAGCATTTCTGCACACACACAATTCACTCCCGCAGAACATCCACGCTGAAGGCCTTACTCGCGTTATTAAGGCTCCTGCGGTCTGCGGGGCTTCACGATACTCGAAGAACGCCGCCCCCTACCGCTCTGTAGTTTGTTCGTGCTCGTCTCTCTTTCTATCTCCCCCGTCCGCTCTCTTTCTCTTTTTATCCTCCTTCACCCTTTTCCCCGCGCAGGGTAGCAAATCGGAACTGCCTCTGCTTAACCTTCCTGCCTTTGTATGCATCCTCTTGTTTTTTCTCCCTCTCTCTCTCTTGTCCCAGTAGCGACCGCGGCTGCTGGGTCATCGAATCCTGCTGAAAGAAAAAAAAAAAGACCGCGTCACTAGCTCGAAACTCCGCTCTAGGTGACTGGAGCTCGTTCCGTCCCACCTACGAGTTGCCGACCTTTCCATATACCACGTTTTAATTACCATAGAGCCCCTCCCGCCGCGAAGCGACATTATGGGGTCGCTTGTGGCATGGGGTGGCATTCGGAAAGAACTGTTCGTTGCCTTTTTTTTTTTTTGCGATGAGTGACACAGCTCCACTCATACGGATGCGAGGAGCCTATCGAACTATCTTTTCAACACCTGTACGTCCCCGCTACAAAGGATGACCGGCGCCTTCCACTCCACTGTGTTAGATCGCCTTCACTGAAGACAATTCTTGTCGACAAAAGCACTCGGACTGTAGCCTCGTGCCTCGCAGACGTAGACAAAGCGTTGCGTACATCTCGCGCAGTTCCTGGAATCAACGGACCTCAATGAGGGGCTGCAGTTCTTGTGCGGACGACCTCTGAACGAAGTGAGGACATCCTCAGTCTCCTTTCTTTCGTTTTGCAACATTAACCTCCCTTTTTTTTTCCGCTGCGTAGGGTAGCAAACTGGACGTGCATCTGGTTGATGCTCTTTGCCTTGTCTATCGCTCTCCCGTCCCCTTCTCTCTTTCTTTGTGCCGATGTGCTGAGGATCGATTACTCGATTACATAGCGGTGACGCAATGCAATACCCGTACGGACACCTTAGCAGAAGTTGCTCTTACGTCGGCACCGCTTTCCTTTATTGCAGGCGAGCCCGAGCTCGACTACAGAGGAAAAGACTAAACGACAGCATTAATCTCGTTGACGTGAATCGAGCGTGACGTTCACGTTCTCGGGTCAAGGCGTCGGAAAAGGCAGCTTTCGCCATAACGGCAGAATAAAGAAAAAAACATGTAAAATGTATCTGATGTGCTGTTCCGTGCACGGCGTTTTATTTCTCAAGTCAGTAGAGAAGCCGGACATTGGCTAGAATGTTTAATAAGATGCATTTTAGTTGAAGACTTTTCAGAAGCTGATGCAGCGCTCACGGGTGTCCTGAGATGAACACGGCAGACGTAGCAGATTGACGCACGAGAGAGATGGAGGTGGGATTAAGGGGGCGGAATGTCGAGAGACAGGAACTGCTTACAAAAAAAAGTGTGATCACATATTTCACGTACGCACAACTATTTCACTTGTTCATCTATACATCCCCCTTAACCCTTCCCCCTGCGCAGGGTAGCCAACCGGAACTACCTCTGGTTAACCTCCCTGCCTTTCTCCGCATTTTCTTATCTCTCTCTCTATATATACGCGAGTACATGCTTAATGTTAAACGTTTGACTTGCTGCTGTTCGAGGAAACAGCGCGGTCGAAAGTGCTGTGGCCTAACAAGGCGCTGCGGTTTTTCGATTTAAGAAGACAACGGTGAGCCGTGATTTTTCACGATAGGCCGCTGTAAGGTATGCGAATAGCAATTTTTAGACCAAATCGAGTGCGAATAGAATAAAGCAAAAACAAAACAATAACGAAAGAAAACCGAATTGAATAATGAATACCTTTTACATAGATTTAAATTAAGGATCAGTCTTCTTCATCATTAATATGGTGTTGACATTTCAGCATTCACTACATTGGCAAGTTTCTGTCATTAAACTGCACCACGCGGCGCACGCTTTATCAGAAGCTCGAATTGTAAACATTGCCAGCAAAATTAAGTTTCTGTTCAGCGTGCGTGACAGTGCATTATGATAACGAAGTTTTAAAAGGCACTCGTAAGAACTCCTCAGCGTCAATGTGTGCCTTCGAGAGTAATACTGATACGAGCGTTGACTGCATCGTTGGCAAGGCGCGGGGAAAAATAAAGAAAAACTCAGCGCCCTTCCACTCTGTGAAGAAGGATGACCAGCGAAGCTGTTTTTTTTTCTAAAATACGTCTTTATTTCTGCGTTTAATAGGCCAAGCCTTGCGGCAGAAAAGGGGTGTTCTATGGGGGAGGGGGACCGGTGCTCTCTTCTTCCTCGAGGTGGAGTGCTCCCAAGGTCGGCTCTGCAAAGAGGCGGCCAGGCCCTTCCTTGTCCCTGAAACAGTCCAGAAAAGCACTCCAAAGCTGGACTGAGTCCTTGAGACCGATGTGCAATGGCGGGTCGAGCCACTACTGCAGGGTGCAAGGTCGGTTCCCGCCCAGGGAGCGTAGTGTCCTTTCTCGGACCGTGTCAAAGGCAGGGCAGCTCCACAGAAGATGTTCGGCCGTAGCTCTGGCCGGGCATGCCGGGCACTTAGTGCTCGGGTATGAGTGCGGGTTGATGAGGTGTAGCCTTGCTGGTGACAAAAGCTGGCCGGTCTGGGCTCGGCGATGAACTGTTTATGTGGGCCCCTTAATGGCGAACTGCATCTGTGCCGTGGGTCGGCCCGACGTCGAACTAGCTTCGGGATCGGCCCACGTATGGAGAGGGTCTTAATGACTGCTTCGCTGCGGGTCGGCCCGGTGTTGCACTCTCTTCGGGATCGGCCCACGTGTTTTATTTTGGTAGGGCTGCGTGATTGACGGCCCGTATTTGACGGTACGAACACAGGTGGCGTCTGATGCTATGTTCACACTACGGTCGTAACGCGCGTAACAGCTCTTTTGGCGTATCGAACGTAACGGCTGTAAAAAACGTTACGGCAGTTAAGCCGGCACCTCTGTTCACATTTACTGCTGCTTAAATTACGGCTTTTACAACAGGCCAATCAAATTTGGAGCTGCAGAATCGACGTCACCAGCGGTCCAATACGGCTCCTGCCAACATGAGAGCGCTGGCCGAGATCGAAGAAATTCACGCTCAAAACAAACTTATAGTCATGTATTCAATCGCCCAAAGACGACGAAGGCGACGCAGAAGGGTTTGGGTGCGGCAAGTATTTCTCGACAGGGCCGTGGATGGCGATTTTCACAACCTTTTCGCCAAGCTCCGAGTTGGTGACGCTGCGATGTTTCATAACATCATGCGCGTGTCGCCCCAGCGATTCCGCTTCCTTAAAAAACTAACGAGACCACTCATCGAAGTTCGGAGCACGCATCTGCGGCCATCGATTTCCTCGGCGGATAAACCAGATGAACTGAAAACAGTCTCGCAAGGCGCACTACAAAAATTTTCGCGAACACAGCCAATCGTGCGCACGGAATGGCGGAATGGCACTTCCCGCGCCCGGAGCTGTCTGCAGACGGGAGGACGGAAGTGTCGTCACCGGTTGTTGAAAGCCGAAAGCTTATCGGTCATTGGCTGTGTCGCAACGGTCGTAACATAACAGTCGTAAATGTTGCCGACCCTTTAACACTCTCACCCACGATTTTTGCGAGAATTGCGCACGTTGGCACCTTTACGTTCGCAGTCTGAACTAGACGCATACGCTTGTTGCGCTTCCGCTTACGTATGTTACGAAATATTGGCGCCTTACGAACGCAGTCTGAACATAGCATGACACGGACGCCGGCGGAGAAGGCACGTGTTTTGTCGAAACACGGACATGGTCCTGGGGGAACTGGACCTTAGCAGCTTCGCTGTAAAAAAAGAAAAAAAAGAAAAAAAAACCACCAAAAGCACTCATTATCTTGCGAGAATTGTCACCGCAGCCAGTTGCCACTATTAAATAACACATAATGTTGCAGTCGAGCATGTTGAGAGTTACGCTGTTGTAGAATTGATAAATAGTACAAAACAATGCCCATCCCCGAGTGCCATGTCTCAGCGACGTGTGAAAGTTTCCAAAGTTTGAAGGTTTTTTTACCATAATAAGCTGCACAATGACAAAAGAATAGGGGAGGGGTCTATGTGTCGAAACCACGATCTGACTGTGAGGCACGCCGTAGTGGAGGAGTCCGGAAGTTTGGACCACCTGGGGTTCTTTAAGGTGCATCTAAATCTAAGTACGCGGTTGTTTTCGCCGCCATCGAAATGCGGCCGCCGTGGCCGGGATTCGATCCCGCGACTTCGTGCTTAGCAGCCCAACACAACAGCCACTAAGCAACCACAGTGAACGCGATTACAAACTACACACTTTTGGGACTCAACTGATTTGTTAAATGGTCCCTGCCGATTCTAATTAGGGAAAAACACTTCTTTGGACAGCTGTTATTTTTACTGCGTAATTGCAGAAAACGAAAGGAGCTGAATTAAGTAGGACTATAAAATACGGTAGAAAATAAAATTTCATGCATACAATAAAAATTAAACAATTTTCTTTTTAAATCCAGAGCCACATCTAGGCAGGAAAATAAAAAAAAACTGAGGGTGGGCATGTGCATGCCTACGCAGTGGTATATTCTTATATTCTTATAAGAATGTAACAATAGAATAAGAATATAATATATTCTTATATTCAGTGTTATATTCTTATAAGTCTTATTGTCAATAAGCAATTGCTTTAATTTTTTAATGCAAGGTCGCGCTTTTCTCAGCCTACTGAAGACCATACCATTATTCATGCCCACTTAAGCAGTGGGGGCGGAGGGCGGGGGAAGGTATTCGCTGCCTTTTCCCCTTACGTTTCATGACTAATCGTGCACAGCATGAAATGTGTAGTATTCGAAAACGATATTCGAGAAAATGCTCGCACTTTCCAATAGTGACTGTTCGATACTAAGGACCTAATAGAACGGGACAATATTCGACTGATTACTATCGGCTACTCGGAAGTTTTGAATATTCGCGCGCCCCTAGCGCGGCGCTATTTGTGTGTCGTCGTTTCGTTTGCTCCACTGTGGCGTCACAACGCCTTTCCCGTGTCAGTGGCGTTGTGTGCTTTGGTATGGTATATATCGCTAGAAAGCTCGTACAGTGCCACACTATGACAACTTCATCGCGTCAGTCACTCCTTTCGCGCTTTTTTGTGAACTGAAGCATGTTAGAGTAATTTTAGAGGCCGCTCAGGTATGTCGCAGGTGCTTTCTTGGCACTAAATTACGCATGATATAAATATTTATTTATTTGGCCAGGTGACAGAGAGAACCCCCCAGGAAGAACGCAATGTGAAATGGCGATGGTCATATATGCAGACGAGAGTGATGAATTGTACGCTTCGCTCACAGTATCGGTACACGCACGATTTCCGTATTCCGTTTACTTGGAATATGCTGTAGCTTCATCGTCGTCATCATCAGCCTATATTTATGTCCACTGCCAGGACGGCGAAGGCCTCCCGGGCCCCAGCGATCCCCAATCACCGCTATCTTGCGCTAGCAGATTCCTACTTGCGCCTGCAAATTTCCCAATTTCATCTCCTCTCCTAACTTCTCGCCGTTATCGACTGTGCTTGCTTTCCCTGGACGCCCATTCTGTAACTCTTAATGGCCCAGCAGTTGTCTACCCTACGCGTTACATGGCCTGCTCGGTTCCGTTTTTTTCTCTTCATGCCAACTACAGAATATCGGCTATCCCCGTCTGCTCTCCGATCCACACCGCTCTCTTCCTGTCTCTTAACGGTACGTCTAAACGAAAATTTAAACATGCGTGGACTAACGGCACAGAAAGAGCATGACACAAGGGGCATGCGCAGTCTTTGTGTCATGCTGTCTCGGTGGTCCTTAGTCGGCGCAGCTTAAAGGTTTGTTCAGATCACGGAGCAAGAAATATAGGAGTGGAAACTCCGCTGTTTGCGGCGACCAGAAAAGGTCACAAGCCCGCGGATATATTTTCATGCTGGCGGCACCTGGCGGCATGGGAAGAAATTACCGCTGTTTCGGTTGCCAGGGCAACCGGTCGAGTGTTGCTCCCGTTCGGCCGCGCGCGCCTGACTTCTACTGAGGGCACTCTCGCGCGCTTCTTTACCGCTTGTAGCCCGAAGAGCAACTGCTGCTACGCTTCAGCCATTTGAGCACAGTAAAAAATAAAACGCGTTTTCCATGACAGCTATAAGATGATACGTAGCTTCTGGTTGTAGCCAAGGCTATCTTGCTCCGTGGCGGGTGGTTTTCGGCTTTTTGCGCTTGCGAAACTGATGGCTATCTCGTTCCTAATCGCTGAAAAGGCAACCGCTTGTTTCTCGCTCTAGTGCTCACAGGGGTGCGCTTAGGAAGGATGCCGCCGTGCATGTGTTTCCGTTCCTTTTCTTTTTTATAAGACTCGCGAAAACTAGTTGCCCTAGCTGCTTGGCGATAAGAGGAAGATTAGCGGAAGTTTGCCGCACGTGTTGCTTTTTTTGATGGGCACACAACAAAACAGTTTTCTTGAGTTCGCGCACCTACGCAGTTCGGTTACGGCGTGCCCGCTGAAGCAAACACCCGTGTCCTCTGCTTGTCGTCTGCTTTGAGCGGGCGCCGCCGGAGTGAGCGCCGGAGCTGCCGGAGCCGCCGAGCCGCCTGCCGGGCGCTGCTTTTTATGCGCAGCATATTACGAGGGCTCAACCCAGCTCCTCAGGCGCGGCGGTGACCATGAAATCACGTGACACCGTGACGTCACGACAGAGGAGAAGTGGCTTTGGCTCAACTCTTGCAAGACGGGCTGGGTGGGAATCGAACCAGGGTCTCCGGAGTGTGGGACGGAGACGCTACCACTGAGCCACGAGTTTTTTTTTTTTTTGAGCCTTTTTTTTTTATTTCCATAGCAGGTACCATGCACGGAAGCGTTCTTTCTTCACAGCTTTTCTAACACACACACACACACACATACACTGCGAATTGCACATCTATATGAGTATTCATCTTTGCTGCAGGCGCTTCTGCCACACCTGCCATCGCTTGCTAAACTCATCTTCGCCGCCCAGCAGCGAACTTGTATACGCAAAAGCATCACAAAAGTGCGTCCACGCAGGTTTTGCGTTTTCTAGTGCTAGGACGTAATCAGTTCGGGATCTCCAAATTGCATACAAACCTAGCAATAACAGGGTTTCAGCACTGTTGTTATTTTTGTCATCTGCCAGTGTCAGATATTTAACGTTATCCCAATTTGGGTATATCTGCACGTCAAACACAATTCGTATGTTGTGCCAAAATAGTACTGCATTTGTACAAAACAAAAATACGTGCTGCAACGATTCTGGATAAGGACAGAGAGGGCAGTCCGTTGACCACGGCACGAAGAAACCCTTGTTACGTAGCCATGTTTTTACAGGTAGAACTTCGACATGTAACCTAACAAAGAAATCCTTAATCGCTGTTTTTACAGGATATTTTGGTAGACGCTTGAAAACGTCAGACTCCAGCTGGCTTCCAACTCGAGACCGATATAGGGGTGGTGGGAATAGCATATCTATAGTGTTCCAGTACAGACTCTTCCGTTTTACATTTTTTAGATACTCTTGAGAAAAACGCTGCTCGAAGAAGCGAGCTGCCTGCTCCACCTCCCTGTAGAATTTTAGGGTGCGGGCTCGTGGGACTCCTTGGGCACCTTCGATCCACTCGCTTAAGTACCCCCCTCCTAATTGTTTGAAAGAATGACGTATAATATGATGGGTTTGGTTTTTGAAAAAAAGGTACCTGTGAACTTTGAGTTTTACCTCTACGTTTACCAGCCCTAAGCCTCCTTTTGCCTTACTTAAGAATAAGTTACTGCGCCTCATGCGCTCAAACCGCGACTCCCAAATATATGTTGCGCAAAATCTATGCACTCGATTCACCTGAGACGGCAAACAGGGCATCACCTGCGCTGAGTACCATATAGCTGGAAAGAACACAGTGTTACACACAAAAGCTCTGTTCATAAGCGGGACCGTTCTCCCATGCCACTGTTGCACTTTTGCCGCGAGGGTACCACTTCGAATTGTATTTTGTCCATTCTGTAGGTTGGCAGTATTAAAACACACACCGAGGTAGCTGATGATTTCAGACTTCCACTTCACCTCTAGGAAGGTGGTTGGTTTTAAGTCCCAGGCACCTAGCCATGCACCCGCGCACTTTTCTCGATTCACTTTAGCACCAGAAACTTTACAAAAGTCCATGACATGCTGCACACCTTGGCGGATTTCCTCTCTGGAGGCAGAGTACAACGCTTCAAAGCGGTACAAAAGCGCCTCTAGTGAATGCGGTGTTGCCTTAGAAACGCGCTGTTTCTAAGGCGTGCGTCTCTTGCTCAGGCGCACATTTCGTTGCCGCGCCGAACGCTGCTTTGCTCGACGCTCACCGCGTCCAATGCGGGGCGCGTAGTCGCTGCCCTGTAGCCCATTGTCTTACACCCCTTGGCGGGTCGACGGGAACGCTGTCGCGTTCCACTCTTGAAGGCGAAGAAGTAATGCATGAGTTGTTTCTTCGTCTAGCCGAACCAAATATAGCCAAGCAACAGCAGTTCACCAGGCTAAACAGTGGTTCAACAACTAAAATAAAGGCTAGTATGCTTCGCATCCTGGGCTTAACCTTACCTAAGCCACAGCCATTTTTTTTTTTCCGCTGCTGCTTCTACGACGCGCCGCATGGTGCCGCCACTGCATAGGGTAGCGTCGGCGCATGCAACAATTGTGACTTTATCTGGTCGCCCGCGCTCGCTCGCGCTGACGGGAGTTTCACCTCCTATATGTCTTACTCCGTGGTTCAGATGTACCAACTCGCCTAACAACAAGTCCTTCTACGGTACGTCTAACATTTGCCCTTCAATCGCTCTTTGCGCGGTCCTTAACTTGTTCTCGAGCGTCCTTGTTAACCTCGAAATTTCCGCCCCATATTAGCACGGGCATGATGCAATGATCGTACACCTTTCTTTTCAACGGCAGTCAGGATTTGGTAGTGCTTGCCATATTCTCACCAACCCATTTCCATTGCCCTGCAAGTTCCCTTCTCATGATTAGTGTCCCGTCTGAGTAATGGACATAGTTTCATAACCGCAGATAAATGGGGAAAGTATAGGGGACATTAGGGCCTGCTTTCTCAAGATACAGAACTTTTAAGGAAATTGCCTGGTGACGATTAGCGCAATTCTAGTCCTTGATCCGGATTACTCAAACAGACGCACATTACTTGCAGGAGAAATCGAAATGCACAATTGGCTAATTAATAAAGTTTCTCTAAATGGGATTGGGACTGATCACTTCACGGTACACGTTGAAATTTACGAACAGGATGTGGCCAACAGAACACATGTGGCCACAACAGAACACAATTCATGTGGCCCGGCGAGTAGCAAGGCGCGTCCGCTTGGAAGGAATCGAGTAGGCGCACTGCTACGGTAGGTACGACTGTGCTTCCTTAAAAAAAAAGAGGATTCCAGCTTTAAAAGAACGTTACTCCAACAAAAAGAGATGCCGTCAGTCCTGGTGTTCTTAGTGCGTGTAACCACTTATCAAGTTTTCTTTATGCAGCGCGCATTGTATACTTGAATGCGGAAGAAGGAGCTGGGCCTGTTCTTGTTTGTCGTTTACGTCTCGGTAAAACTTTCACGCAAATCCGCACTGAATAACTGTCAGGCAGCCTGCAGTGTGGGACGTGTATTGCTACGAGCGAAACAATGGATGAAGGCCCGAGATCCACCCCACCCTTTCACCCGCACGTGCAAACGCGTTACGCACGCACGCACGCACACACACACACACACACACACACACGCACGCACGCACGCACGCACGCACGCACGCACGCACGCACGCACGCACGCACGCACATTCAAGACGAGGTCATTCTCATCAACACACCCCTCCGTGCACCATCTTAGAAACCATGACGCCCTTCCCACATTTAGTGTTCCTGGGCGTTTTTTCGGGGTCACCCACCTGAAGATAGCTCCGCTGCGATATGAAAGCAGCCAGAAACAAACGACCACCTCGCGCACGCACGGATGCGCTCACGTGCGCGCGTACGCACGCACAGACGCACCAACGCCGTGCACACAAGACACGCCGCCCGTCGACGCGCTGTTGCTACGGGCAGCGTCCTCGTCGCTGCTGACGTCATCGGCGTCACCTACTCTGATTAGTCGCCTCCCACGGCGGCGATAGCCGGGCGGTGTCCGGGCAGTGCTCTTCCAGCAGGGGGTTCCTCTCGGTCGTCGACAGCCCAACGCTTCGCTTTAGATCGTCGCACTCCTCCTCGTATGCTCCTTCTTTTCCTTGAGTCGAAGATTTGTTACTTTCCCTGCGCTAGAATGAATAAAGAAACAAAGAAAGATTAAAGCTGCAACGACGGGCGATACCCACGCATGCTTCCAGCAGGGTGGGATGCACAGCGAAGGCGGTGTCCGTTTTTCGCAATGCAGGTCATTGGAGCAGCGCTCTATAGTTGACGGCCGCTCGCTGGCGCGGTTTTGAGACGCTCGGACCGCTCCTGTCGCTTCGCGTGCGCGTAGTTGACTGGCCCGCAGTGATTTCACTAGTTCCGTGCAGTGCAGCGCAATGCACCGGACGGCTGCACAGAGCTCAGTCACACGACGCTTTGCGCCACGAGAGAAACTAGTCACCTGTTTTCCGAGCCGCGTTCGTATTACGACGCACGCTATATACAGCTGCTTTTTGCGAGTGGCCCCGGCTTCGTAACCTTAGCGAGAGCAGACGTTGATGACACAGACAAAGGCACAAATCATTGCGCTTGCCCTGGGCTTCATATCCCTGAGTACGAACAGACGACAGTGAAGCAGCTAAAGGACTGAACCGTTGGCAAACGCTTCGTTATCGTCGTCTGGTTCCTGCAGCCCATGTCAGCAGACGGTCTGCAGACAGCACATGAGATACTGTCGGCCACGGGCTCATGTATTCTCTGTTGATCACGCTGATGCCCGTAGATGTCCTCGTGTCTAGCGCCAAGTCACGCGAAATCTCGCAAGTTTAGGTCCCCGAAAGTGACTGACCGCGAATACCACTCCAAATACAAGCACACCGCCGGGTGTATACAGCGTCGTCTGCCAAGCGGCTGCTCATCGATAAGTGAACTCGCTTAGTTCGACTTGGTAAATTTATTGTAAGAGTGACATGGCAAACAAGCTCTTGCGGTTACGAATGCCCGATCACTTCACGCGCAACGTAGTCATGTGCTTCGTCCTTTCGTGGTAGGCTTAGACTCGTCTGAAACACTTGCACGTACGAAAGATGGCGCACGTGAACGGCAGTCTTCCGATATTCTTCAAAAGCTAGAAAAGACAATTAAAATCAACAGAATCGCAGTTTCCATGCTATCGCTCCTCGTGACCTCATGAGGTTTGAGCACCGTCTGCAACGCGACTATGGGCAATATGTCCGTTCGATTCGCCTGCACACCCCTGTGAACCAGTTCACAGCGGGACCCGAGAAGTTCGGAAATTGTGCAGCTCAACTTCAGCGGTGCAGGGGCAGTGCGACACTGTGTCGGAAACGAATGCCGAGGTGCAGACGCGGTCCAGGTGTTGGGCTTCGTACGCCTATACATAGTATGCACGTGACGTCACATCCGCTGCTGTCGTCCGCTTCCGCCATCTTGGGGTACCTTGTCAACAGTAAAGCCCCTACATCCACGCGCCACCGCCGACCAAGCTAAGTACCGCCAACCTACCCTCCTCCACCACGCTCCTCTCCCACTCACCCCCTCAGCTTCCGGCGTCAAGCGGAACTTACGTAGCTTCAGCTTCCTGTTCCGAGTAGAAGTGACGCTATGTTTTTAGCGTTGTTTACTTTCGCGTCTACGGAGAGGCTTTAATTACACCAGCTGCGGTTGAAACTGTTAATGCGATTCCATCCAAGAACCACCGCCTATTGTAATCGGCGATCTGGTTGTGTTCGCTGCTTCGCGTCAACCTGCGACGGGTTGTGCCTTGAGAGACAACGTACAGTGGAATGCAGTGCCTGGGTGCTTGGAGACCGCTCCCGTTTTTCGTGCATTTGGAAAACAGCGACCGCAAACTACTACTTCAGCGGCATACAACAGCTTGTCCCCTTTGAATTCTTCTTGTTTTGAAGCATACATCCCCTTCAGCCAGCACGTATGGAGGGACTTAAGTGAAGGAGTTCGCGACGCCAATTTGTACGGCAGACGCATAGAGTTTATGCTGTTGATTCTGACGTTGAACTTGTCTCGTACGGCAGATCGAAGGTAACGAACGTCCCAAGTGCGTGCACTGCGTGAAGAACTGCAATGACGTGAAGCTATGAAATATAACAAGTTCAAATTTGCGTGGAAGGCATTCAGTGACATGGTGAAAGCAAGTGTGCTTTTCTTGTGCGATATGCGCGGAGTTGTGCAGTGAATTGGTGCGTGCGCGCGTGTTGTAACGCGTGCAAAGATGTACGGCGAATTGTGTTAGTGTTGTGACGCGAGCAGATGTGTACGGCGAATTATGTTCATGTGTTGTGCCCCAGCCCATGGCTCTCCGCACTTTGTCAGAGAAAGGGGACGACAGGCAAAGCGTGCGGGCGCAGCGTACGCAAACAAGCACGTAGATGCACACGAATGACGCTTGGTGGAATGGCTAGAGCGAGCTACTCAAATTAGTACCGGTTGCTAAGCACGGGCGTCTCACCATCGTCTGCAATCACAGTGGAAATTCTCGAAGCGCAACTCCGGGAAGCGTAAACGCCGGCACCGGAAATCTTAAAACCGGACATGCCGGAACCGGAAACGCCGGAAGCGGAAATGCCGTAACCGGATTTGGTGTGAGGGGAAAAGGCGGTTGGCGGTACTTAAGAGAGCGGCGGTGGCGCGCGGATGGAGGGGCTTTAGTCAACAGGGGCGCGCATAGGCCTATAGGTTCCACAAGATGGCGCTGCTGTAAGAAGGAAGTCGCGGAGTATCGTTGAACGACGTACGTGCATACTATGTATACGAGAGCAACCGAACTGTAGGTATATATGTTCGGCTTCCGAGGCGTAAACACATCCCGCGTTGCGTAGACACAGCAGGCGCGCGTAATCGGGGTTTCGATGGCTACTAACGTCCGTTTGCTGCGTCGTCTGCTCCGCTGCATACTTCACACCTGCACAGAAGGCTCCAACAGAAGGCTCCACCTATTGAAAGCACGATTTTTTTGAAAAGTGAAAACGGGTCCGGACATGAGGAATACTTCAACATATCCTTGACGTTATACCAACGTACCTGCTCTGCTCCGACTTTGGCGTGAAATTCAAACCGGCCAACTTTGGAATTTGTTGAAGTTTCTGAGAGCAGCTATGAAGACAGATGGCTCAAGAACATAAATGTAAAAAAAGGAGGACAGTAACATTTTTTTCTCCAGTAATGAATACAAATCAATTCTTGCAGATCCACTGCACTCGACTGAACTTAGCCCTACTTCACATTGCCCGTTCAACTTGACTAACACGCAGGGCTTGCCTCGAAAAAGACAAGTCCGCTTGTCGAGACATTGGCTCCTGCTTCTACCTTGTTCTCGTTTTGCTCATCGCGTTGAATTCCATCTACCGGCTTCGCCGTGTTTTCCATGCAGGGCCCTGGTGCTATTTCATCAGTCTCTAATAATTAAGGGATGCTAAGAGGAAATACTAAGTTGACCTCGATAGAAAACTTAATAAAATCACGTTTTCGTCAATCGTAGCGAGAACAAAGCTTTTGTAAGCGAGAAAATGATGCCAATTGAAGATTGTAGTGGTGCAACCCTAGTTTTAACTATACTATACCTCATGTGACATCAGCACTGGATGATTAACAGAGAGCGCCGGAGAGGGAAGTCACGTGGTGATCACGTGAACTCATTCGTTATGGCACGTGGTTCAAATCGAGGTGCAGCGTGTAAACTTCGATGGCGATTTCCAACGCAGGAAAGTCGCATATTGGCACTGAGATAAGGATCATGTATACACTTACAGAGAATAATGCATCCATCGCACTCGGTGGAATATTTTTCTTCAGTGTCCATTTGAATACCACTAGTTCCTTGCAATACACGCAGTCTTCAATATATCTGCGCTTTACGCGACCCCTGGTGCCAAGAGAGCCATATTCAGGACATGCTCCATTGCGCTTTCACTATACTGCAAATTAATTCCCTGTGTATTGTAGCGAACGTTGTGGGGTTCGTGTCAGCAAATAAAAAAAGAGAGCCGGCTGCATGTTTCATTGAACAGAGGAGGGCTCATCAATCTCGCACTACTATGCAGGGTGTTCTTATCTCTCAATTTCTTTTTTGAGGCTACACAGGATTTCGCCTATTGCAGATAGCACAATTAGAATCCATGAACTAGGTTAATCGAAGAGGCGAACGCTACTTCCAAGAAGAAATCACAATGCGTCATGGACTAATTAACAAAGTGGCGCAAATGAGTACGTTTTACTAATTAAATTATGCACATATTCTAATTTATGAATTGTAGCCGTTGAATTTGCCAGGCACATGTAGGCTCGGAATGAATCCTGAGGCTGGCACCGGTTTCGAGATGCGTGCGCCGTCAAACTTGTGGTAAACGTGCACTGGGTTCCCACTTACTTTTTCTAAGAAAATGCTGTTCTATACATTCAAGTATATAAGTTGCTGGAACGTCAACGTATCTCGCAAGTAATGCCTGCCTCTTCGAGTAATCCAGTTCAACGATTAGACTTGTGCTACCTGCCACAGGCGATTTCTAAATATTCCCTATAATAGAAAAAAAAGAAGAACCCCAAGAAAAACTGCCGCTTATAATCCTCGCGTGAAGCTTTCGTTCAGTCGATGTCGTGTATCGTTGGCGATCAGAGGCTATTGTTGCCACTGCATTTGAACTCGTAGGCAAAGATACTGTAGCTTCAAAACGCTTTCATTTCATTTCATTTATTTTTTCCCTTATAGGCCCGAAGGCATTACATAAGGGGGGAGCAAAAGCAAGGTCAAAGAGAAAGAATAAATTGACAAAGGAGAACAATAACAAAAAAAGGAGTATCTAACAGTTAAATGTTCTTGTCACGCGTATACAATGCAAAGAAAAATTCACGGGATTGAAACACGAGAAAAAAATATAGATATATATATGAAACACTCAATTAATACACGAGGAAAATACAGTGAAAAAGGCATCACACGGAAAACAAGTAAAAATAAAAAATAATCAGCTGTTCAGAGTGCCGAATTGAATATGACAGGAACCTTTTTGCACTCATGAAAAATGGTCATTTAGTTTATCCCGGTATGATTTGAGGGTTAGTGCATGATGCGATGGTAAACAAGACGATGGTAAACAAGACGAGACGTAGGGACGTTAAACAGCAGCATGAACCCGAAGCCGTATTACTTTCTTAGTTACAGGAGCTCCTAAACACAGAGGGTTTATGCCCAAGCGCCTTTCGAATACACTTCGCACCGAGCGTCTGTTGCATTCCATGTATGCTGAGCGTCCCCCTTTTATTTCCCATATATGCGAAGTGTCTGTCAGCAGGTCGAAATACGATTCTCGGCGTGTTTTCCGCATAGTCACGTGGTCCAGGCAAGCCGCGCAGTGAAGTACGCTCGCCCCGTTGCGGTAACACGACAGAGCTGATTACGGGGCTCAATCCGCCTTGGCTCGAGACTTCGTGATGGGGGCCGTCCAAATCCACGTAACAGTGACGGTTGCCCCTGAGTAACAGACGCAGATCTCAAAGGCTATCTGTTTGCAGACTGCATGCGCCGAATGGATTTCGAAGCCGGAAATACGTCACGATCACCATGTTTGGCGGACACCTATTTTAGAGGGCTTCTTTCTTGGTGGGTTTCTTTCCTGTCCGCTTCCTTGAAGTGCGAAATATATGGGGACGGTCACGAAAAGACGCAGCAGAGGCTGATACTTGGGGATGCCCTCCACCTGGTCCTCTTACGCTTGGTTGATGCGGCACCTAGCGTTCGCGAAATGGGTCGTCTAAAATGTGGCGGCCATGACGTGTTTTCGGCTCTGCAATTACTTTCGGCGCATGCAGGAGGTAAAAGAACAAAACATATCCTTCTTTTTAAACCTCCGGCTCATTTGAAAGGGTCTTTGTCTTTAAAAGAAAAAAAAAAATCTGAGATGGCTCGCTGTGAAGGCCGGACGTTTAGACACACAGCGCAACTATATCCGCGATTTCGTCGCTCAAATCCTTGAGACCGCGATCAAATTAAAGTCATAGGCAGCAGGGATTATTTCGGCTTCCACGGAACACCTCGATTCGACGCCACAAAAGATAAACGTGACCACAGCACCAAGCGAAAGAGCCGCCGTTAACCTGGATGTCGTAGTCATCTTTAATTATTTAAACCGTGTTGCCATCCCAAATGGCAGATTCTGGAGTTGCCAATTGATGAGGCGGTGTATAGACTTTACATCGCTGCACGCATTTTCGAAACGCAGTGGATTTGAATCTCGGTGGGGGTGAACCAGTTTCAGTTTATAACGGCGCGAGGAGGGTGTGTGTGTGGGGAGGGGGGAGGAGGTGGAGTAGGGGGCGCACGACAACAGACGAAAGAGCAGACGACGCACGCGAACTCACCCTGTCCGTGTATATAAATACATATGCCACACTCGCCTCCGAGCCACCTCCCATGCATTTCGTCTGGTCGCGGAAGACGGGCTTCTCAGGTCATTGTAGGCGTGGGAAGCGAAAGAGACAGCGAGAAAGAAAGAATTGAAGCAAGCAAGAAAGAAGGGGCGAGAAAGAAGGAATGGTTGGGCGTGGGAACAAAAGAAACGAACGAAAGAAAACGCGAACGGAATAGATAAACAAATACAGACGACGAGAAGTAGAGCGGCAAACGCGCGTCGATGCGCGATGCGCCTGTGCTGCCTCCTACAACGCGTCTCGAGCTTGCGTCGCACGTGGGAACGCGCGCGCGCGCACTTCGACTGCAGTAAAACGGGATGATCGCCTTGCGATGGCTGCAGTGGACGGCTTATCGCCCGATCGGCTTGGCTGCGGAAGGCTTGGCCGCAGCCGCCTTTTGAGGGGGATTTATTGGCATACGCACGCGGTTCGCCGGCTTTGCGCGCATTATCGCACCCGAGTGGCCCTGCTCGAGATGCCGGCCGCTCGTGCAAGACCGGTCTCGCGCGTGCGCGTGCGCAGTAGATCGCAGAGCGCGTTGAGTGCTGGAAGCATTGCTCGCCGACCGAGTCCGCAACGGAGATTCCGCTGCGATAGGACGGCGACGTTTGCCCGGAGTCTGGGGCTGCCCTGGTAACCCACCGGAGTTGGAGA
Organism: Dermacentor albipictus; assembly: GCF_038994185.2. Lineage (NCBI taxonomy): Eukaryota > Metazoa > Arthropoda > Arachnida > Ixodida > Ixodidae > Dermacentor > Dermacentor albipictus. Next base: position 31,210,355 of record NC_091826.1, read on the forward strand.
CCCACAAGCGAAGCTCGTCTTCTTTACTACGGTAGCCGCTTCGGAATGTAAACAGCGCGGCTTTGGACGGGGTCAATCACCCAAGAGCAGAGTAGGACAAGCAGTGCGACATTGGACGAGGATAGATGTATAAGGGAAAGACAGGACAGGCATTGAAGACTCAACCAGAAGAAAAATCCGGTTTGCTAGCCTAGGCTACGGGTACGGGCACGTGGAAAGATGATGAATATAAAGGGCGCATGTACGCAATCACTGCTATTCACACCAGAGGATAACAGTTAGCACTCGTCAGTGTGCTAGAGTCGTTCGTTGGGCACACGTCGAAGAGCAGGCGAGGTCAAGTGCCCGTCCTTGCCTGCTCTTCGGTGTATGCACTCGTTCAAGGTCGGACTGCTACGTCTTGAATCACGCAAAACCATCAAGCCCAATTTTTGACGTAGCTAGTTGGATAAAGCGCATATAGAATGAGGGACAATGCGAAGGGGAAAATTCAAGGGGCAATAATAGTTATCCCTACGTGGATGAAAGCGAAAGCATTGCGACCGCCGCGCGATGCTTAGACATTGTGCCACAACGCAATTGTCGTGGGTTCGCCTCCCACAAAAGGTCGAGAGTTCGACTCCCAACGAAGGTCGTATGGTGGAGTGTCTTGATTAACTCTACCTTAAGTTGCTGTGCCTTAATTAACTTGGGATTATTTACATCAATATCGTGGGTTCGAGGCCTTGATTATCCGTACGTTAATTAACTTAGCATTATTTAACACCAAGGGGCGTGGATACGACTCCCACCAAAGGTCGGAGGTTCGATGACCTTTTGGATCGTCGTTGGTCACGCCAACGCCGACAGCTACGCCAGATTTTCCGCCTCATGAGCCACATAATGCTTTCGCATTAATACCGGGACGCAAGTCCTTTGTTTCTTCTTTGCCTTGTCCATTCGTGTTACGCGTCCATTAAAAAAAATGACCAGTACGAATTCGCACGCTTTGCTACTGTTTTTGTAGCTGTCCGTTTTTCTTGTGACTCATTGCGAACAACAAGCTCAGCTCGCTGCCGACGAGGACAACCCAAGTTACAGGGCACATTTTGCCTAAACCTCACAGCAGATTATCGAAGAGTTCGTGCCCATTTCTATACTAGCCAACTGAGTTCACTTCGGATCTCAAGGAACGACACCAGCAACAACACAACAACATAACTGTAACGTATTATGTAGACATATTGGCTTATTGGCAACCATAATATTTTTTAAAATTTGAAATACTGCAAGCCAACGGGTGACCCTTCATCCCTCTCCCGACGCCTGCTCTCCGGACCTGCGCTTCCTTCTACACACGCTTTGCTTCTCTCTTCCTCCTTGCTGTATTTACCTTCTCCAATTACTGCCCTCTTCAGTTTAACGTGTGATAACGCCGTCGAACCATACAAGGTGCTTAAATTAGACAAAAAAACTTAGTGTTTTCAAAAAGATTGAGCCTTCATATGGTCGCTTGTTGTATAATCTACCTCTTGTGACCAAATCAACGAAAGAAGAGTTTGAATGAATTTGGGAACACCTAAACTGATTTGATGATTGCTGTCTAGCGTTCCTGCAGAGCAATACTTCTTGTTGAGTTAAGCGGTGAAACGTAGCTAAGAGAAGAGGGGCACAGTGAAACACACGTGCACGTAGAAGTAGAGACACGCATACACATGTAAATGCAGAGAACAGGCGCCCGTATTGCCCATACGTCGGTGAGTATGCATGTTAATTTTGCGACCCTATCTTGATAGCCATCTTTGAAACGTGTCTACCTGTAACGAATAGCCACGCCGCAGTCGAACAACGCAATGAACGAGCTCAGCCGACATCCAGACTCAGCGCCGCCTCTTCGGACTCGCCTTCTTCAAGGCGTCTTGGCCAACGGAATCCGGAACTAGCCACTGACAGGCGAAGGCTGTGCGGGACGGCGGAAAGCGAAAGCATTGTCCGTGTGTGTCAGTGTGCGTCCGTGACGCTCTGGCACGTTGACCTTCATGCGCCAGAAGAAAACAAAACAAAAACAAAGGCCTATACTCCGTCGTTGCTCTTTCCTCACCGCGTGGGCATGCATGCACTGACCGGGTGGCGACCTAGTGCGCCGTCGAACCACGATCACGGCCGCTCATTCAGAACGCGCCCGGAAGCCGTGCGCGGCGACGTCGCAATCCACGCTTGATCGGTCACTGCGCCTGTGGAGCGAGGTCGCGGCGAACTGTCGGCCCGCCCACTCGCCCTCTCTCTCCCTCTCGGGGGCGTCGTGACGTCGCAACACTCCGGAGCAGCCGCCATTTCTGGTCCAAGGATTGGGCAGGGACACCCCTGCGGTGGCCCACGATAGGTTAACGCGGCGGAAAAAAAAAAGAACGAGGAATGCCTTCATCTCGTTTTTCTTTTTTTGCACGGTCCCGCATAGGGTCTTGGAGTGCTTTTGTATGTGTTAGCGGACATTGAAACGTTGGTGAAATTTCTAGAGCGACAGATCGACGTTTATCGACGGGAGTAATAGGCGGCGCGACCAGCAGCGCGGGCGAAAGAAACGGGAAAAAACATGCACGTGGCGCCGAGTGTCTCTTACGCCGCGCAAGCGGTTGCAAACTCGAATGTGCACTATAAAAGAATTCAATACACTTTGGAGCACGTCTTGTCGCCAAACAATAATCGTGGGGGGAGCAGCTAGGTCTCACTGTGGGCTGAAATTTGGCACTGTACGATTTTTTTCGGTGCAATTATCACAAGAGAAAGGTAGACAGCGAGGAAAGGAGAGGCAGGGAGGTCAACCAGATGAGCACCCGGTTTGCGACCCTGCACTGGAGCTCGGGGAAAGAGGAATAGAAATGAAAACAGGAAGAGAGTGAGCACCGAGTTTCGGTGTGAGGATGCACAGGGACACTATAAACGGTCTCTTAAGCCGGTGCACTTCAAGTAGGGCACTAGCGCACGAATCGCTTTTCGTGCAACTGATGGATGTGGTCCCGGTCCGAGTATGTTTGACTCGGAGAACGGTCTTGAGTGCAATCTGTTAAAAGTTATCCATAGAGAGCTGCGTTGTAGGTCGTAGTGAGGGCACGTACACAATGGACATTGGCAAGAAATACCGGCGTGGTTTGAGGGCGGGGGTTGAATGTGGAGTTTAATACGCCAGTGCACTTTGCGTGCGTGGTATTTCTACAGGAACGCTATGTCATGCTGATACGGTCGTAGCGTTCGCGGCCTTAAAGTACAGGGAACGCTGCGTTTAAGAAAAGCGAAGTACATGCAAGGTCGTCATCATAATCATCATTGTCGTCGTCATCATCATTGCATTTATGTCCACTGCAGAATGAAGGGCCTTTCTCAGGGGTCTCCAAATGACCCTTGCCTGCCCCAGCTGACTTCATCCTATTCCAAAATTTTCTCATTTCATCACGCAACCTAATTCCCACTGCCTTCCTCAACTGCGCTTGCCTTCTCTTGGCCAGCCATGCTGCAACTCTGATGCCTGCAAGATGAATTATGATCTTGGTTTAAGGGCAAAAACATACCGAAAGGTATTTCTTTTAGGGTGTATATTGGCTTGTTGCGTTCTCCATCTTTCACATTATTTCTCCGTATGCGCTTTCCTTGGCTTCGATGTCTGGGTGCATGTGTGGTTTGCAAGTTGATGTGATTGCTGTGTATACCATGATTATCACCAAGCACCTGGAGTTCATTAAAGATTGTCTCCCTCTCTCTTTCTCTTGCCTCTCGGCTTCATGCTGTTGTTACTGATAAAGAAATTATGCAAATCGAACAACGCAATTGTTGAACTCTATGTGAAGCGAAGCTTGAGTGAAGCGGCTAAATCAAATGCTACACCACTAACGGCGATGCTTACGAATAGTGGTCACTGTCATCCCTTGCAACGCACAGAATTTCAATGCAATGCCTATGTTTGGCACCTCAAAGGTCGCAACTTGTTATGTATCGCTCGTCACACTGGCAGACGCGTATAAGCAGATTTTCGTGTCAAAGTGGCGCGCGTACCCATTCCGTGTACCCATTCCGTGTACCCATTCCGTGTACCCATTCCGCGTACCTATTCCGTGTACCCATTCGTGAACGATGACTAGGCAAGAATAGGCACACGCCAAGCGGCACATACTGAACGACGGCTACAACCCGTAGAAAGTCCGGTAAATCCAAGGAGCCGCTTATAACGTAACGCGTTACTCCCCTCAAGAGGTCGGCGGGCTTTATAGAGACCCCTACGAGCGGACACGACGCGTTCGCGCTGGCCGCGTCTTCCCCGTCCCACCGAGTCCGCGCAGTCCTTCGCACGCCGCGAATGGGAACGCCAGACTTCCCGCCGGCTGCGCGGGCCAAGGGCAGAAAGGGAGCGCGTGTCTCCGACCCGTTACACAAAGTGCAGCGACGGAACGGCCCAGAACGGTGGCCACCACCACCTTGCCCGCCGGAGAGTCGTCGTTACTCGCGGCATCGCCTTCCGCTATCGCCGCTCGACGACGCGGCGGCAGCGGCTCGCCCAGGCCTCGGGACCGGGTCAGCTGGCTGGGCTACGCACCGAACGATATAGGCGGGGCGTGTACACCTGGGAAAGGAAGAAGGGCTGGCTCGGGTGTACGCACACCTTGTGTTTTTCTTGTTTTTTTGTTTTTGTTTGGCATGCGCGTATGCTGCCTACCTGCGTGCGTGTGTGTATGTGCGTGCTTTTGTGTGTGTGCGCGTTCGTGTACATGTGTACGTGCTTGTGCGACCACCAGTTGTGTGTGCGTAGGCCTGCACGCACACGTATGTATACTGCGAGTGCATTTGTGTTTGGGTGACGTGTGAGTACGTCTGTGTATGCGTATGTCTGTGGGTACGTTTGTACGTGTACGCATTCCTTTTCTATGTCCGGCTGCGTGTACGTCCGACTGTATGTGTGCACATGTGTGGTGTGCGCTTGTAGTGTGTAAGTGTTACGTTTGTGTCTGTATGCGCGTGGCGTGTAAGCGGGTGTGCGCACGCGCACGTTCGCTTCTGTTTGTGAGGTGCGCGTATGTGCGCATAAGTCTGTATGCCCGTGTGTGCATGCTGTCTGCGCGTACGTGCTACGCTGTGGACGCGTGTTTCGTGTGTCTGCACGTGCGTTCCTGTAAGCCGGGTGTGTGCGCGCGGGTCAGGGGTTTTTCTCCGTACAGGCGAACGTGCAAATGCGTCTTCGTACGTCTGCATACGAACGCGCACATTTGTGTCTGTACGTGTGTAACCGTGTGTGCGCGCGTCTGTCGGCGCGCGTGCGCTATGCGGTCACTCGCATTCACGTGAGCGCTCGCGCGCATGCGCGCTTACGACATTGCCGTACGCCACATCTCCAATTGCACGCCCGCAGCCATCCTGTACGCAAACTCGATCGCCCTTCGAGCGAAGGCGCGGCACACAGCAGCAACCGCAGTCGGCGGTGCACAGCAGCGACGGTTGGGTGGGGGGCGGAGGGGGGGGGGGTGCCTCGGCGTGGCTCTCCGGGGGCCTTCTGTGCGCGCCTGGCCCCACCGCCTGCTCCAGATTCCTTTCCTTCGTTGTTCTTCTTCCTCTTCCTCGCCGGACCGGGGCAGCCTCCCCGCAGGTAGCCGCATCGGCTCCCCTCGTCGATTAGGGCGGGTCGACGCGGCGATCGGAGCCCGCTTCCTGCAAGGCCTGTTGCTACCGCGCCGCAACTCTTTATTCCCCGAGCCGGGTCGTAGGAACGCTCGCACGAGCGCGTGGCTGAGTTCTTGACTCGCGGTATGGGGGCCAGCGCGTATTAGCCGGAAGAGGCGTTGTCGCGGTGAAGGATACGCGGCCACCAGGAAGGCGAGGGACGCCTTTCCCTCGCCGGACGCGCGCGTCTCAGCTGATGTGGCTCGGACGGTGCGTCCACGCGTAGCGTAATATAAGCGTGGGTCACGAGCTGCAACACGGCGTGGCGCTGTAAGCAGCTGGAAGTGTCCGCGGGAATAATGGGGGCAGCGCGTAAAACGTCATCGATGTACAGTGGTCTTCTTTTTTTTTTTCTTTCCAGCTTCGATGAGTCACGCAGCCGAGATATGGGAGGCGTATGCGAGGGCGATCGACGAGCCGCTTTTGTAGTGATTGAATGAACAGTGGTCGAGAAGGACGTGTCTCGGGAAGCTATATAGGTAGGTCTAAGAAAGACGAGAGCTCCGACTGGGCCGGCGGCAGGACAGCCTATAGCTCGGTGGTACAGAAGGACTGGTTTTTGGTCCAGTTGGGTACAAAAAAAGAGGAATAAATTACCTCATGAAAATAACGAAACACAGAACGGATGCAAATACGCTTTAACACTCCCGTGAATAGCGTTCTTTGCAATATTTATGACATCTAGTTCTTTTGTTGTTTTGCGGTTATCCGGGAACGGGTCTATAAGGGGCGTCTTTTTATTTCGGTCGCTGAGTCGGTCGCGTTTATTCAGGCCGCGTAACGTTGCACGGTTGCGGATTTGCCGAGTGTCGTGGCGCAGCCATCCGGGCGTTCCACATTGCCCGTGCTCCATGTTGTCGGATTCCGCCTTCCTACCGTTTCTGATTGATTAGAGGAATTAGAGGAATGGGCGTGTCCACCCAGTGGGCACCCCCATTTCGACGGTCTCCTGAAGTGCTGATTGGCTGAGCTGGCATATATATCCCACCAGGATACGCTAATGTTACGGAACGCTAACGTAATCGGCTCTGGCAGAACCGATAAGCTTTTTCTAAACGGAAATCATGATTGACGTAGTAGTTCTGCGGAAATCCGCAAGGCGGAGAGAAGTAATTTATAAAGGGAAAATCGGACATCCAACCGTTCGTAGCAATTGCTAGAAACGAAATCCATACGGGTTCCTCGAAAGAAAAGCCTCAGAGTTGAAGAAAAATTCGTCCTGGTCCGGGACTCAAACCCGGGACCACCGCCTTTCCGGGGCAGCCCGGGAAGGCGGCGGTTTCCCTTTATCAATTACTTCTCTCCACCTTGCGGGTTTCCGCAGAACTACTACGTCAAACTCTTGCCTTTGCTTCGTGTTGTCGACGAATTCGACTTCGCCCTGCCATCTGTTAGCCGCCTGGTTAGCTCAGATGGTAGAGCGGCTGGCCCGGAAAGGCGGTGGTCCCGGGTTCGAGTTCCGGAGCAGGACGAATTTTTCTGCAACTCTGAGGCTTTTCTTTCGAGGGACCCGTATGGGTTTCCTTTGTAGCAATTGCTACTAACGGGAGGATGTCTGACTTTCCCTTTATCAGAAATCATGATTGTTTTGTAATGTATGCAACGTTTTTCGATTGTTGAATAGGGTGACTAAGGTCAGCGACAAGAAAGAAAATAGTTAGCCTGTATATCAGCCAATCTCAAAAACTGATACATGAAAGACAGCGATGCTATGTTAACAAGCTTTATCACATATTTTGTAGGAATCATGAAGATTGTTTGCTGGCTGTTCTTAGTGATGATTCATCTCCGAAGTCACGTTCACAGGGCTGCTTCCCGCGGAGCTGTACAAACTCCTAGCTTGTGTGAAGCCGGCAAAATGTCACATGAGCAAGAAAACAATTAAGGATTACTGGCTAAAAAATCTGCGCAATTAGGTTGCCTATTCCTGTCGAGCATACGCAAGGTAACCATTACTTTATAATAATCGCTAAATACGTGTTTCAGAGTGAAATCGGAGCTTAGGCTTGTGTGCTTCCTTTGGTGTAATGTCTCCGATTTAACTTTGTTGTGACGACTGCTGCCATCTCATCAATGCTGTAGAATTCATCAGTGTTGCCTGCTATGTCTTTATTGATTAGAAACCATACCCCATATTTTCTTTTATCTGATATACCTCTGTACTACGGTACGTGGCCGTTAGTCAGCATTGTATAAGCCTAACCAGGTCTTCTAGCCTCACTAAATATCGCCTGATAGTTCCTCAGAGAGGCCTGCTAAGCTAGCCTCATTCAACAGGGTTCGACAAGTTGTTTTCACTGGTGGATTGTCCGGATCCAGAGATTCTTGGCACCCTCTGCAGTGTCACCGGTCTAACCACCGCCTTGGTCAGTTGTTCCGCAGCCGCTGGGGACTGAGGGCCATGGGTTAATTGCAGGAACCATGAGGGAGGTAGTGGCCGAATACTGCACCAGGGAAGCCAGTACCTGTTTTGATGAGGAAACGCCCTTTTTTGAGGCTTAGTGGGCAGTCCTAATATGGTTACACCTGGACTTACAATAGTCCCACTGGCTGTCAGCATATCTTTTTTTTTTTTTTGCTGGTGTCAGGTGCCAGTCCAAGACTGAAAAATGAAGTGTAGTAGACTGGACGAGGATTCGAACTTACGACCTTCAGCTTAGAAGCCTGGTGTTCTACCTCTGGTCTACGCCACCGCTCTTATCTTGGCATTATCTACAAATATCTTGGGAAATGCCTACAAAGATTCCACAGCTACCTTGTTTCTCCACCAGAAAAGTAGAGTTACCTATCAAAAAAGTGACCAGGCAAAGAGACACAATCTCTCCAATGCTATTAAATACATGCTTAGAAGAAGTATTCAAGCTGTTAGACTGGGCAAATATCTGAACGGCAAATATCTAAAAAACCTTCGGTTTCAAGATGACATTGTTTTCTTCAAGATAACTGGGGATGAATTGCAACAAATCATTCAGAACTTTAACCGAGAAAGTGTAAGGCTAGGGTTGATTAATGCGAAGAAGACAAGGATAATGTTCAATAGCCTGGGAAGTGAACAAGAATTCATCATCGCCAGTCAGCCTCTACAGTCTGTGCAGGAGTAAGTTTGCCGCAGGCATTACTAAATACTGACTGGGAGCTTACCACTGATGCTCAAAAGAAAAACGCAGAATCATTGCGTTCTACCCGTGATAACACATGGGGCAGAAACTTGGAGGTTACCCGCCGTGGTTGCCCAGTGGCTATGGTGTTGGGCTGCTGAGCACGAGGTCGCGGTATCGAATCCCGGCCACGGCGGCCGCATTTCGATGGGGGCGAAATGCGAAAACACCCGTGTGCTTAGATTTAGGTGCACGTTAAAGAACCCTAGGTGGTCGAAATTTCCGGAGCCCTCCACTACGGCGTGCCTCATAATCAGAAAGTGGTTTTGGCACGTAAAACCTCAAATATTATTATTATTAAACTTGGAGGTTGACAAAAACGCTCGAGAATAAATTAAGGACCGCGCAAAGAACGATGGAAATACAACTGTTAGACGTACCGTTAAGAGACAGGGGGAGAGCGATGTGGATCAGAGAGCAAACGGGGATAGCCGATATTCTATAGTTGACACCAGGAGAAAACAAATTGAGCTGTGGAGGCCATGCAGTGTGTTGGGCAGATAACCGGTGGACCATCAGAGTTGCAGAATGGATAACAAAGGAAGGGAAGCGCAGGAAAGGAAGGCAGCAAATTAGGTGGGGTGATGAAATTTGGAAAATTGCAGGCGCAAGTTGGAATCAGCTCGGACAGGGGTAACTGGAGATCGCTGGGAGAGGCCTTCGTCCTGCAGTGTACATAAAAATAGCTAGATGATGATGATGATGATGACGTTTCTCAGCAGAGCTTTGCGAGTGCAAGGCAGGTTGCGTTGATGGCTGATTCGAAGCGCGCAGCTCAAACCCTGTCCTACGGAAACGGCTGCTAAAGTCCCCTTGACAGCTTGACCGTAACACGCTCACGCACGCACGCTCAGGCACGCTCTCACGCTCACGCTCACGCACGCGCTCACGCTCACACACATACGCTGACGCTCACATACGC